>NC_142080.1:7470000-7657500 GCF_059756535.1 Pantherophis guttatus
GTTTGAAAAATGCCAAGGTCACCTCAGGCCTGGAGGAGAGACAGATAAAAGTGTCTTCCCAGCGTCCCATCGCATCCCCATTCAGAAGGCTTGCTTGCTTTCGGTGCCCACCTGTGCCCATTTCCGACAGCCCATCTGATCCCGGTGCCATGTTCTTCCTCTTTTTCCTCCACCTCTTGCTGGCCAGCGGGGTGCCCTCCGGTGGCACCTCCGACCTCCGGAAGGGAGACCCCACGGGGGAGCAGCGAACTCGTGAGTTTTCTGCCCTGACTCTCAACGAAAGGTAAGGCTTTCCAGCAAGACCCCTTCCCTCCTTGCCCCTCCAAATGTCGGGGAGCCCCAAAATTTGAGGGGCT
Organism: Pantherophis guttatus; assembly: GCF_059756535.1. NCBI lineage: Eukaryota > Metazoa > Chordata > Lepidosauria > Squamata > Colubridae > Pantherophis > Pantherophis guttatus. Next base: position 7,470,357 of record NC_142080.1, read on the forward strand.
GACTGGGAGGAGCTGGGTTCAAATCCCCACCTGGCTAAGAAAGGATGCCAGTGCAAAGATGGGTTGCAAAAGCAGGGACCCCCTCCCCACCTCACCTTTGAGTGAAAAGACAAGCCACGTACGCTGAACTGGGGAAGGGAGGATTGGGGGTCGATGCCACGGATCAGCACATCCGGAGGGTTTTTTTGGGGGGGGGGAGAAGTGAGGTTGGGGACAGATCTGCTTTTGGGGGAGGGGGCATGTTCCTGAAAATGTGGGAGGATCGTAGAGGTGGCAACGTAAGGATGAATAAAAGGAAAGGATGATGAAGGAAGGATGTTTTTCCCAAAGGGATTTTTGAGGGGGCCAGCAGAGGAATTTGGGAGCTGCCAGACTACACCTCCCATCAGGCACAGGTGGGGGAAAAGTAAGCCCCTGCCTGAGGGTAATAATTTGGAAAGGCTGAAGGGAGGTGGTGCTGAGTTTCCAAACGGAGTCCCTGCTCCTGCGTCTCTCCATCCGGAGGAATCCCCAGTGGGCAGAAAATTAAAACTAACTTTTAACATTGTACTAGAAATCCTTCTTGCCTCTTTAAAAAAATTTATCTTCTGGTTTTATGTTTCTGTATTTTAACTGTACGCTGCCCAATGTCCCTCGGTGAGGGAGATGGGCGGTTTCAAAATTTGATAGATAAGAGGATAGATGAGTGGATGGATGGATGGATGGATGGATGGATAGATGGATGGATAGATAGATAGATAGATAGATAGATAGATAGATAGATAGATATAGATAACGATGGATGGATAGGATGGATGGATGGATGGATGGATGGATGGATGGATGGATGGATGGAACATGAATGGATGGATGGATGGAACATGGATGGATGGATGGAACATAGATGGATGGAAGGATGGATGGATGGATAGGTAGATGGATGGATAAATGATGGATGGAGATATAGATGATGGATGGATGGATAGATAGATAGATAGATAGATATAACAATGGATGTATAGGATGGATGGATGGATGGATGGACGGTTGGAACATGGATGGATGGATGGAACATGGATGGATGGATGGAAGGATGGATGGATGGATGGATGGGTAGATGTGTGGATAAATGATGGATGGAGATATAGATGATGGATAGGTAGGTAGGTAGGTAGGTAGATAGATACTGTAGATAGATAGCGATGGATATATAGGATGGATGGGTGGGTGGATGGATGGATGGATAAATGACGGATGGAGATATAGATGATGGATGGATGGATGGATAGATAGATAGATAGATAGATTGATAACGATGGATGTATAGGATGGATGGAAGATAGAGGGAGAGAGAGAATGATGGATGTATAGGATGGACAGATGGATGGAAGATGGATGGATGGATGGATAGATAGATAGATAGATAGATAGATAGATAGATAGATAGATATCCTCATTTATTCCCTTCTGCCCTTCGAGGCAGGAACGCCTTACTTAGCAGCTTCCAAGAGAAAATTGAGGACCTCCATCTTCTCCCCCTCTTCCCATTACCCCAAATTTCGCTCCACACCTGTGGCTGAGCTCGTGTCGATTGTATCCCCCCTCCCACAGCTGTCGGGAGCAAATCCTCCAGCGAGCAAGGACCGTGATGTGCCAGCTGCTGCGGTTAGACCATCCACCCCGGCTGACGGCCAGCATGACCCACCAGGTGCGGGAACAATGGGCCAAAGAAGGAAGGAAGTCTCCGGAGCCCTCCATCGGGGGACAGCATCTCAGTAAGTGTCCCTCTGCACCCTCCTTGCTTCTCCTCTGTCTGGCATCTCTCCCTCCCCTTCCCCGAGACCCCCAATGAGATTCAGAGCGGAGGCTAAAACCTACGATGAACGGTTGCAGGAACTGGGCCTGGCTGGTCTAGGGAAGAGAAGGACCAGGGGAGACAGGAGAGCATCTTCCAATATTTGAGGGGCTGCCACAGAGAGGAGGAAGGGGGTCAAGCTATTATCCAAGGCACCTTTGAAGGCCAGAGAAGGAAGAATGGATGAAAACTGACCAAGGAGAGATTCAACCTGGAAATAAGGAGAAATTTCCTGACAGTGAGAACCATCAACTCATGGAAGAGAAGTTGCCTTCGGAAGCTGTGGGAGCTTCATCCCTGGAGGCTTTCAAGAAGAGACCGGACTGCCATCGGTCAGAAGTGTTGTAGGGTCTCCTGCTTCGGCGGGGGGTTGGACTAGATGACCTCCAAGGTCCCATCCAACTCTATTAATCTGTATCTATCTGTATCCTGTGCCAGGTCAATGGGTTCACACCTAACACTTTTCTCCAGGTCTCCAAAAGTTTTAGCCAATGCAGTTACCCAGCCTGCAAATCCTGAATCAAAGTGGGGCTAAAAACCATGCCTGGCGAGCTACAGCTAGTCCTTGACTTACAACAGTTCAATTAGCGACCATTCAAAGTTACAACGGGATTGGAAAAAAAGTGACACTTAAGGCCGTTTTTTCACACTTACAACCGGTTGTAGCATCCCCACACAGTCTGGCGAATACAATTCGGACGCTTGGCCACTGTTTCATATTTATGACGGTGGCAGCGTCCCAGAGGGCGGGGGGGCACGGCTCATGTGATCCCCTTTTGTGAAAGCAAAAATCAACGGGGGGGGAGCCGGATTCACTTAACAACGGGGTTACACACTGATTCACTTAACCACGGCGGCAAGAAAAGTGGTTTGAAAGGGGGCGAAATTCACTCCAATGTTTCGTTTAGCCACAGAGATGTTGGGCTTAACGGTGTTTGTAAGTCGAGGACTACCTGTCATTTCATGACTCCCAACTACTCGATGGTGCAAACCCAGAAAAGGGAAGAAAATTCCGTCCGAAATCAGGTTAAACATGTCGCAAGAAAGGGTGACTCAACAAGAGTGCGCATGGGCATATCAAGAGCGCCCTTTCTCATACCAGAGAATGGCCTACATTTTGCCAGCCGTTCGCATGAGGAATTAAAAAGCATTGCCCCTCTCTTTTGGGGGAATTCAACCATCTGTTTTGTTTGCGTCAAATAGTCGGTGTCGAAAATACTCACTTCTCCTTTTCGACTGCAGAACGGATCCGGCTTTTGCGTCTGTCCGGTTTGTCAGCTGCAATTCAGCCTGGGAAATATCGGTTTTTTAAAAAAAATCGGTGTTGCACAAGCTGTGTGGCCTTGCGCTCCCAGAATTCCCCAGTCAGCAAGTTCGCCGCCGAGAATTCTGGGAGTAGAAGTCCACCGAGTTGGAGGTGCTCGGACGAGGAAACCTGAAGAGGGTAGAACTGCATTTCCCAGGACTCCCTTCGTGTGTAAATAGTTTTTATCGTTTTAGATCACAAATCCCATGTCTCTATGGAACTGTGTCTTTCCTAGGTTTCCCAAAGTATTAAAATATAAACCTCATCATAGTCCTTATAATTATGTACATATAAACATACATGCGATAATACCAGTGGTGAAATCCAATTTTTTTTTACTACTGGTTCTGTGGGCGTGGCTCGGTGGGCATGGCAGGGGAAGGATACTGCAAAATCTCCATTCCCTCCCCACTCCTGGGGGAAGGCTATTGCAAAATCCCCATTCCCACCCCACTCCTGGGGGAAGGATATCGCAAAATCCCCATTCCCTCCCCACTCCTGAGGGAAGGATATTGCAAAATCCCCATTCCCACCCTACTCCTGGGGGAAGGATATTGCAAAATCCCCATTCCCACCCTACTCCTGAGGGAAGGATACTGCAAAATCCCCATTCCCACCCCACTCCTGGGGGAAGGATACTGCAAAATCCCCATTCCCTCCCCACTCCTGGGGGAAGGATATTGCAAAATCCCCGTTCCCACCCCACTCCTGGGGGAAGGATACTGCAAAATCCCCATTCCCACCCCACTCTGGGGCCAGCCAGAGGTGGTATTTGCCGGTTCTCCGAACTGCTCAAAATTTCTGCTACCGGTTCTCCAGAACCTGTCAGAACCTGCTGGATTTCACCCCTGGATAATACCAATTGGTACTGAAAAGTATACGTTCTTCCATCATGGTATCAATATACAACCATCAAAATATTTACTCATCGGTTTTTCTTTCTCGTGTAGTCCATATTTCACATTAATCCACTCCTCTAACCTCTGTATCTGTCAAGCTAGCCATTTGTAGCATAGATCCCACGTTATAAAAATATTCCGAATCTTCTTTTTCTTTGACATACCTATATAGCAGGGGTGAAATCTACTTACCTTCCCTGCCGGTTCGGAAGCGTGCGCTCCGCTCGCTCGTGCGCTCATCACATACAATTTTGGACCCTCTGTGCATGTACAAAGCCTTCTGTGCATGTGCAGAGGGGGTCAAAAAAATGGAAAGAGTGCAGAGAAGAGCAACGAAGACAATTAAGGGACTGGAGGCTAAAACGTATGAAGAACGGTTGCAGGAACTGGATATGCTAGTTTAATGAAAAGAAGGACGAGTGGAGACGTGATAGCAGTCTTCCGATATCTCAGGGGCTGCCCCAAAGAAGAGGGAGTCAATCTATTCTCCAAAGCCCCTGAGGGCAGGACAAGAAGCAACGGGTGGAAATGAATCAAGGAGAGAAGCAACTTAGAACTAAGGAGAAATTTCCTGACGGTGAGAACAATTCATCAGTGGAACTGCTTGCCACCAGAAATTGTGTGTGCTCCATCCCTGGAGGTTTTTAAGAAGAGAGATTGGACAGCCATTTGTCTGAATTAGTATGAGGTCTCCTGCTTAAGCAGGGGGTTGGACTAGAAGACCTCCAAGGTCCCTTCTGAAACTCACCTATCGTAAACCAGGCTGGCTGGGGAAATTGTGAGCGCTGAAGTCCAGTCCACCCATCTTAAAAGTAGCCAAGATTGAGAAAACTTGCTCTACCAGTCTATAAACGAAATTCAACACCACCACCCCCTTGGAAAACCAGACTTTGCACAGACCCCAAACATTGCCTGATAAAATCCGGGACAATCTGACATTGTAGGAACTCTGCAAATTCTTTCAGCTATTCCGGGGGGAAGCGTCCGATAGGGTGCCTATTTATCCTCCTCTGTTGTTTTTATTGCGAATCCTCAGGGTTGTTCTTCTTTCACAAGCAGCCTTTTGACTCCCTGCTGGCTTTGAAGGAGAAAAGCTGGCTGGAAACGGGGGTCTCGCCAGGGAAATAAAAACCCAGCCATCCTTATCTGTGCAAAAAAAAAAAAAGGACATTTCTAATTCAATATCTTTTCTAACACAAAGATTACACTCCGCACACCTGCGTTTTCCTCGCTGTCTGAAGCTGCCGGCTTCAGGATTTACTCCTCCGGATAACTCCAAGAAAAAAAAACCGAGAACCGTTAAATTTCTCTCTTCCAAGACAGGTCGTCCTCGACTTATGGCCACAAAGCGAGCCCCAAATTTTCTGCTGCAAAGCGACGCATTTGTTAAATGAATTTTGCCCCGTTTTTATCACTTTTCTTGGCTCCGTTGTTAAGGGAATCACCGCCGTCGTTAAGTTATTCACACGGTTGTTAAGCGAATCCAGCTTTCCCCGCTGACTTGGCCAGTTAGAAGGTCGCAAAATGAGATCACTTGACACACAAACACACACCCCCGGGACACAGCCACCGTCATAAATACGAGCCAGTTGCCAAGCATCTGAATTTTTTGATCACCTAACCGTGAGGATGTTGCCACGGTCGTAAGTATGAAAAACGGTCCTAACTAAGTCACTTTTTTCAGTGTTGTTTTAACTTGAAACGGTCACTCAATGAACCGTCATAAATCAAGGACTACAAATTGCTTATCTGCCTCTTTTTTTCGGTCCTCAGATATAACCTCCAATCAGACATTGGTGAGCCAAAGAGGGGGCTGCTTACAGATCTCGCAACGCGTCACCCTGGATGGTAATATAATAAATAATATGTTAATATCACAATATTATTAATATATTCATATCACAATCCTGTATGTTTAGTGGTTTTTTTTAAAAAAAAAAAAAGTGAGGGAAGTTTTCTTCCAAAACTTAAAATCTGTACAGAATGTCCTCCTTCTTGCTAAGACTGTAATATTTTTTTTAACCCTGGTTTGTTGCCTGAACCCTATTAGTCAGTTTGAATAAACGAAGAAACTTATCAACTAGGTTTGTAATAACACGTTCCTTCTGCTAAACCATAGTTTAGTTAAACCATAGTTTAAGGCCTGGATTTGTTGATTTAAGCCATGATGGCTGAAAATTGACCCATGATGTTAAGTCAGGATAGTCTGTCAGGAGCCGTGGCCTAGAGGTGGAGCCCTTGCCTCGCAATCAGGAGGTCGGGAGTTCGATCCTAGGTAGAGGGAGATGTAGGGTTTCCTGCTTGGGCAGGGGGTTGGACTAGATGACCTGCAAGGTCCCTTCCAACTCTGTTAATCTGTATCTGTACCTCCCTCACGCCAACAGGTTAAAAATAAAACCTACATTAGATTAAAAATAGGTTTAAAAAAAAACAGAAAACGCAGTATGTTTAAAAAAAATAGGTTAAAAAGTAAAAAATACAGTAGGTTAAAAACGAACTATAAACATTAAAAAATACCTCGGGTTACAAAATAGATTGGAAAGTAAAGAAAACCACAGTGGATTAAAAATAAAAAAATACAGTACATTATAAAATGGGCTAAAAAATAAAAAACTAGATAGAAAAGTAAAAAAAAATACAGTGGATTGAAAAGTAGGTTAAAAAGTAAAAGAAATACAATGAGTTAAAAATAAGCTAAATGTAAAAAAAATACTTTGGGTTAAAAAAATAATAGTAAAAAAAATACAGCGGGTTAAAAAAATATGTTAAAACGTGAAAAATACAGCAGGTTAAAAAAAAATAGGTTTAAAAAGTAACTACGCCCCCTACTGGCTGAGGTTGCACATTAATCCTGGCTTCATGCAAATGCACAGAGAGTCGGTTTCCCATTGAGCTAAACTGGAATCAGGAACTAGGTTTAGGGCGCAGGAATGAAGAATTTCAGAATAACAGAGCTGGAAGGGACCTCGGGAGGTCTTCTAGTCCAACCCCTGCTCAAGCAGGAGACCCCATCCCCGTGATGGCGAACCTATGGCACGCGTGCCACAGGTGGCACTCGGTGCCATATCGGTGGGCACGCAAGCTCAGCTCCCACCACCTGATCTTTGGGCCTTCTGGGCCACCAGAAGTAGGGAAACAGGCTGTTTCCAGCCTCCGGAGGGCCTCGGGAGGGTGGGGAAGGCCCATTTTTTGCTTTCCCCAGGTTCCAGAGCCTTTCTAGGAGCCTGGGGAGGGCAAAAATGGCCTTTCCTACTCCCCCCCCCAGAGACCCTCCAGAGGCCGGCCCATTTCCGGCCTCCGGAGGGCCTCCATGGGGGTGGAGAAGGCCATTTTTGCCATCCCCAGGCTCCTAGAAAGGCTCTGGAGCCTGGGGAGAGCAAAAAACGGGCCCACCATGCCATCACATGCCAAAAGCAGGTGGAGTGCGGGGGGGGGTCATGCGTGCATGTGCAGGGGGCAGGGTGCGTAGAATTATGTCTGTGGGCACGCGGGCAGGCGGACCCCCATCACTGCCCTATCCCATTCCAGACAAGTGGCTGTCCAGTCTCTTCTTAAAATTGAAATATTGTGTAAGTGACATGTGTGTATCTTTTCATTCTCTCTCTCTCTCTCTCCTTCTCTCCCCACCCCTATCCCATCACCCAGATCTTGGCTGGCAGAATTGGGTGCTGAGCCCCACTTCCTTCACCTTCACCGAATGTCTGGGGTGCCATTGCCACCGGATCAAAGAAGAGACGCAGCTGCCCCTCTGGAGTTTGGCCTGTGGCCTCCAGGAACCAAGCCATCAAGACCAGGCGGATGCCCAACAGGTAAAGCAGGGGATGGAGGTGCAGGGCGGTTCCCGGCGCGAGGATCCAGGGCAGACCTGGAAGTCAAAGGATTGAAACTCGATTTAGCTGTGTGGCGTACAGGTAGTCCTCGTCTTACAACCATAATCGAGCCCATTCCTTTCTGTCGCTAAACGAGACGACGGCAAAGTGAATTTTCGCCCCCCCCCCCCCCGTTGTACGACCTTGCTTGCCACATTCGTTAAGCGAAGCGCTTAAGTTAGTAACGCCGTTGTTTTAATCTTCAAATTTTCTTTCTTTTTTTGTATAAAATACCAAAAGAAAAGAAAATAGGAAATTAAGGGCAGGAAAGGGATGTGAAATAGCAAAAGAAAGAAAAGTGGGCATTGACTCCCAACTCTTCCTGGCACAGTACAAGATAAACACACTCCAACCTCAACTTTTTGCCCTTTTTTCCCACATTGTATTTATTTTATCGATAGAACATTCAAATTCCATCAAACCGTGTGCGATCTGGGTACAGTTATTTTTAAACAGTCATCATCCACACGTTTGTTACAGCATTCATCACAATCATATTGATAGAATAATTATATAATAATATAACAACGGTAATACTTAACCTCATCTTCTTTTAACAACTCTCCACGTTAACGTTTCCTCTTTTGTACGTCTTCAAACTTTTTTGCTTTGACATATTAATATATAACTAGCCATTTCTAGAACGCCAAGTTTTTCTAATCAACAAAACCAAGATCAAAGTTTCATTTTTTTTTTCTTCGCAAGCACAAATCCCAGAAGCGATATCCCAATGAGAACATATTTTGCCGCTTTAAATGAAATAATCGATTTAACCGTTCCTGCTTTTAGCTTCCTTGCTATGGAAATAGTATGTATTTCTATTTGCACCTGGTCATCTTTGTGAAGGGACGCGGTGGCTTAGTGGCTAAGACGCTGAGCTTGTCGATCGAAAGGGTCGGCAGTTCGGCGGTTCGAATCCCTAGTGCTGCCGCGTAACAGGGTGAGCTCCCGTGACTTGTCCCAGCTTCTGCCAACCTAGCAGTTTGAAAGCAGGTAAAAAATGCAAGTGGAAAAACAGGGACCCCCTTTGGTGGGAAGGGAACAGCGTTTTCCGTGCGTCTTTGGCGTTGAGTCATGCCGGCCACACGACCACGGAGACGTCTTCGGACAGCGCTGGCTCTTCGGCTTTGAAACGGAGATGAGCACCGCCCCCTAGAGTCAGGAACGACTAGCACATATGTGCCAGGGGAACCTTTACCTTTTACCTTTACCTAATCTTTGTGAACTGTCCCCATTTTTACTTTCAAAATGTATTGCATTCTTTTAAATTCTTTGGACTTACCGAAGGGAGGGTGGAAAACTTTTTTCCCTTTCTTTCTGACTTTCTTTCACCCTCCCCTTTCCCTCAAAGTCCTAAACTTTTTTTTTTTGAAACAAACAAAACAAAATGACACTTTAAACTTTCTAATAAAGCTTATTCTTTGACCCTCGCATGCAGGTTTTAAAACTTCAAATATCGCCTTTAGCTCCCTGCCTCCCAAACGACGCGTTGTTAAACGAATCCGGCTTTCCCGTTGACTTGGCTTGTCAGGAGGTCGCAAAAAAGGAGATCGCACGAGATCACTGCGACCGTCGTAAATACAAATCAAGGGGCCAAGCTGTTTTAATTTTGATCCCCTGACCAAACGGGACGCCTGGAAGGGTCGTAAGGGGGAAAAAACCAGTCCTAGGCGCCGTTGCAACTTCACTCGGTCACTAAACGGACGGTTGTAAGTCGAGGATTTACCTGTAGTAGTGGTGCCAGGGCTCAACTGGCATTGGGGAGACCACCAAATTCACCCCACTTTTCCTTTCTTCCTTTCTCCCGCCAGAGACGCTGCTGTCGACCCCGAAAGAGCCCGCTCCCCTTTCTTTTCCTCAAAGAGGACGGCTCCTTGAACCTCCAGACGGTCCGCCTGGCCCACGATTGTCACTGCCGACCCTGAGCTGAGACCCCCCCACATACACCCCCACACCCCCGAGACCCTCGCTCAGCCCCCAGGAGCTTTCTGCATAGGGAGAGGGAGAGCATCCCCTCTCTTTGCAGGGAGAGCATCGCTGTGGAGGAGAGGAAAGGAACAAAACTTTTTAAAATGTTGTTTTCACCTTTTTTAAAAAACACACAAAAGGAGTCCCTGGGGTGGGGTGGGGGCTGGGGGAGCCCCTTTCCCACAGCTCTGCCCCCCGCCATTGCAAACACCAGCACCGCTGCACCGCTACGCAAAGCTGCTCGGAGCAAGGTCTACTAGGTGTGAGTGGCTCAAGGCATCCTGGGAGTTGTGGTTTGGACAAGACAGCTGGATTGTGGGGTGAGGAGTGGGGGTTTAACCCAAAACCTCACCCTTCTTGCAAAGGCCGGTCAGGTTACCTTGGGGTTTGGGTCGCTTGACCGTAAGGACATGTTTAGCCAGGGAGCCTTTTCTCCACCTGCCCTTCAGTCCTTGGATGTTCCCACACTTTTCACAGCAGCTAAATGCAGATCCAGCTCTCCCCTTTATAAGCCATCGTTTGCTAGAGCAATCCTTCAAGGAGGGTGGGCTTCAACTCCCAGAATCCCCCAGCCAACATGTTTTAAAATGAGTGGATTTCAGCTCCCAGAATCCCCCAGCCAGCATGCTTTAAGATGGGTGGACTTCCACTCCCAGACTCCCCCAGCCAGCATGTCTTAAGACGGGTGGACTTCCACTCCCAGAATCCCCCAGCCAACATGTTTTAAGACGGGTGGACTTCCGCTCCCAGAATCCCCCAGCCAGCATGTTTTAAAATGAGTGGATTTCAGCTCCCAGAATCCCCCAGCCAGCATGTTTTAAGACGGGTGGACTTCCACTCCCAGAATCCCCCAACCAGCATGCCTTAAGACAGATGGACTTCCACTCCCAGACTCCCCCAGCCAGCATGTCTTAAGACGGGTGGACTTCCACTCCCAGAATCCCCCAGCCAACATGTTTTAAGACGGGTGGACTTCCGCTCCCAGAATCCCCCAGCCAGCATGTTTTAAAATGAGTGGATTTCAGCTCCCAGAATCCCCCAGCCAGCATGTTTTAAGACGGGTGGACTTCAACTCCCAGAATCCCCCAGCCAGCATGTCTTAAGACAGATGGACTTCCACTCCCAGAATCCCCCAGCCAGCATGTTTTAAAATGAGTGGATTTCAGCTCCCAGAATCCCCCAACCAGCATGCCTTAAGACAGATGGACTTCAACTCCCAGAATCCCCCAGCCAGCATGTCTTAAGACGGGTGGACTTCCACTCCCAGAATCCCCCAGCCAGCATGCTTTAAGATGGGTGGACTTCCACTCCTAGAATCCCCCAGCCAGCATGCTTTAAGACGGGTGGACTTCCACTCCCAGAATCCCCCAGCCAGCATGTCTTAAGACGGGTGGACTTCAACTCCCAGAATCCCCCAGCCAGCATGTCTTAAGACGGGTGGACTTCCACTCCCAGAATCCCCCAGCCAGCATGCTTTAAGACGGGTGGACTTCAACTCCCAGAATCCCCCAGCCAGCATGTCTTAAGACGGGTGGACTTCCACTCCCAGAATCCCCCAGCCAGCATGCTTTAAGACGGGTGGACTTCCACTCCCAGAATCCCCCAGCCAGCATGTCTTAAGACGGGTGGACTTCCACTCCCAGAATCCCCCAGCCAGCATGCTTTAAGACGGGTGGACTTCAACTCCCAGAATCCCCCAGCCAGCATGTTTTAAAATTAGTGGATTTCAGCTCCCAGAATTCCCCAGGCAACATGTCTGGCTGGGGAATTCTGGGAGTAGAAGTCCACCCGTCTTAACTTTCCCAAAGTTGAGCAACACTGTGCGAGGACTTAGTTTGCAGTCCCCCACAGTGCAAACTCCTGTTGACAGAGTCTTTTTGCCTCGAGTTCCACGGTCTCTTATCAAGCTAGAAAAAGCTACTTTTCCAACTGTTCCAAACTTTTTATCGCTCTACGTTTCTGCCGACGCAGCTGCTCTGAGCAGGCCTGGAAGCTAGCAAAGATCAGGGGGAAATCTGATTTAAATGGCCGAAGGGAAGGAACAGAACTGTATATAGCCTGTGTGTTTTTGTTGCTTATTTTTTTAAAATTGTTTTTTTTTTTTAAATCACTCTTCACGGATTTGCAATAAAAACGCACCAATTATTTTAATACAAATTGGCCTCTTGGGTTTGAAAAGCGAGGGGCAAACTGCATTGCAATCGGTATTTAAGGGTTTTTTTTAAAACAAAAAGTATAAAGCATCGGAAACTTGGTTTTTCAGTCTTTAGAAAAGCACCCCATCTAATTTTTTATTATTTTTAATTTTGATGGCCCGCTCAGCTCCTTGAATGGCAGAATTGGGGGGGGGGTCAGAAATATACAGGTAGTCCTCGATTTTACGACCGCAACTGAGCCCAACATTTCTGGGGCTTTAAGTGAGGTGTTTGTTAAAAGAATAAAGAATTGCCTCTTTCCTAGGGCTAATAGAGAGTGGCTGGCCCCGAGACCACCCAGCCGCCTCCGTGCCTAACGTGGCACTAGAAATCACGCCCCTTGGCGTGCCATTGCCTCCTTCCTGAGGCTGGGAGAGAGTGGCTGGCCCAGTATCGCCCAGGAGCCTCCATGCCTAAGGCTCTACTAGAAATCACGCCCCTTGGCGTGCCATTGCCTCCTTCCTAGGGCTGGGAGAGAGTGGCTGGCCCGAGATCCCCTAGCCATGCCTAAGGCAGCACTAGAACTCACACCCCTGGTTTCTTAGACTGATGCCTTTTACCCTTCGTTGTAGTAACGGACCCAAAAGCGGGGGTAATGGGGGGGGGATTGCATGTGCATGTGCCCACACACATACACGCATGACCCCCCAACTCTCTCCCCGCTTTTGGCACGGTGGGCCCGGTAAGCCCATTTTTTTGCCCTCCCCAGGCACCAGAGCCTTTCTAGGAGCCTGGGGAAGGCGAAAACAGCCTCACGGGTGTGGGCTCTCCTGCTTGGGGCGGAGGGAGGGGGGTCAGACTAGATGACCTTGCAAGGTCCCTTCCAACTCTGTTCCTCTGTTAATAAGGACCCTCCCCCACCCCCAGGGTCAAGGAAGCATCTTCACGTGACCCAATTGGGTCACGTGTGTGTCACGTTTCACTCCCCTGCACAAAAAAAATGAAAAAAAAATGCAGGGTTTCATAACAGGCTGATGATGAAAAGGGGATGAAAGAAGTGACTCAGTTTCCCCCATTTCCTCTACAGCGGGAGGGGATGGGGGGGGAAAGGAAATTAAGGCACCGATTGGCAGGTCCTGTTCCCCCCCCCTTCACACACACACACATACACACACACAACCGTTTTATGCCCTTGCGAGTGATTCAGACGCCAGGAATGGCATCTTTCAATTTGCTCGCCAAAAGGATGAACGACTAGAAATGTAGAATGAATCACCGAGCAACGGTCGGTGGCCGAGCCACACGGGAAATGGGAGGTGGGGGGAGAGAAAATGGATGCTTTGGCGGAGTACAATTTGGGGGGAGGGCTCTCTACCCCATTGATTCTGCTTTTCTGGGCTTTTTTGGGGGGGTGGAGGGGGGAAAGATGCTTCCAAGGTAGAAATCCAACCGGTGCAGTTTTTTAGCCTGGGCTGCAGAAGAGAAGTTCAGCCGGTGGAGCTACCTGAAAGGCCGGAGGACCCGTGGATCAGAAAGGTCCAGCGGTTCGAATCCCTAGTAGGGGTCTCCAGGGTGAGCAGGGGGTTGGATTAGATGACCTCTAAGGTCCCTTCCGACTCTGTCCTTCCTTCCTTCCTTCCTTCCTTCCTTCCTTCCCTCCTTCCTTCCTTCCTTCCTCCCTCCCTCCCTTCTTGAATTTTCTTCCAACTGACATACTTTGAGAAATTTCCTTCCTTCCTTCCTTCCTTCCTTCCTTCCTTCCTTCCTTCCTTCCTTCCTTCCTTCCTTCCCTCCTTCCTTCCCTCCTTACTTCCTTCCCTCCTTCCTTACTTCTTTCCTTCCTTCCTTCCTCCCTCCCTCCCTCCCTCCCTTCTTGAATTTTCTTCCAACTGACATACTTCTGAGAAATTTCCTTCCTCCCTTCCTTCCTTCCTTCCTTCCCTCCCTCCTTCCTTCCTTCCTCCCTCCCTCTCTCCCTCCCTCCCTTCTTGAATTTTCTTCCAACTGACATACTTCTGAGAAATTTCCTTCCTTCCTTCCTTCCTTCCTTCCTCCATCCCTCCCTCCCTCCCTCCCTCTCTTCTTGAATTTTCTTCCAACTGACATACTTCTGAGAAATTTCCTTCCTTCCTTCCTTCCTTCCTTCCTTCCTTCCTTCCTTCCTCCATCCCTCCCTCCCTCCCTCTCTTCTTGAATTTTCTTCCAACTGACATACTTCTGAGAAATTTCCTTCCTTCCTTCCTTCCTTCCTTCCTTCCTTCCTTCCTTCCTTCCTTCCTTCCTTCCTTCCTTCCTTCCTTCCTTCCTTCCTAAAAAAAAAGTTTTTAAGAAGAAACTGGAGAACCATTAAGTGACAAGAAGCAACAGTTGGAAGATTATAAAAGAAGAGTCCATTCCAACCTTAGAAATTCAGGAGAGATTTTCCAACTTTGAGGGGAGGTGACATGATCGCAGTCTTCCGATATTTTGGGGGGGGGGGTGCTGCCCCAAAGAAGAGGGCGGGGTGGGGTGGGGTGTCACCCTCTTCTCCAAAGCACCCGAAGGCAGGACAAGAAGCAACGGATGGAAACTAATCAAAGAGAGAAGCAACCTGGAATTAAGGAGAAATTTGACAGCGAGGACAATTAACCGGTGGGACTGCTTGCCACCAGAAGTTGTGGTTGCTCCAACGCTAGAAGTTTTTAAGAAGGAACTGCAACAGGAGCTTTGAAGTCAGTTGGCTTTTGGCAATTTCACCTGGGCAAACCCTGTTTGATTCGCTTTGTGTGTCTTGTCTGTGGGTTACTTAACGGTGTTTTGTGACCTTAGAAATCAGGAACCAGGTTTAGTCAGGTGAACCTACCTGTGATATCCTGGAGATTGCAGGAACAAGGTATGTCTAGTACATTTTTTTAAAAAAATAATAAAATAAAATACAAGGCCAGCCAGTGAACAAAAATCCCTCTTTAAATAAACCCCCGCCCCCAGATTAACTGTGGAACTCCTTGCCACAAGCCACAAACTTCACATGTCTGTACATATAGTACTCTTAGGTACCTTTAAACACACCTTTTGCTGGGCTCAGGGAAAAACTCACTAACGCTGTCCAACTCTCCTCTGGAAGTGTTAGTCACCTTTATAACACGGAGCCTCCCCAGCCAGGAGCAGGCTATCTGCCACGAGCATTCTAAGCAGTTCGTTGTGGGAGGCTGAGAATGAGATGAAAGGAATGATTTCAAGTTCGGCTCCTCCGTTTGTTAAGGCAGGCTGAACTAGGAGAAAGTTTAGCCGTGGGAGGAAAGGATAACCCCAGCGGCATCCTTCCCCGCCCCCCCGCCAAAAAAGTCAACAAGGATGATTCACTTCGTGCGGAAGGGAAGAAACAACGGAGTCACTCAAATTTTGTTTAATTTGGGTTTAGCTGTGACAACTTACTCGGCCGACGGGGGCTGGCGGAGCAACACGGTGTAGTGACGAAACCCAGCAGGTGAGTTTTTAATCCCAGGTAATGGGGGGCATCATTCTGCGGCCCTCCAGTCCAGGTGCCAATCCCTGCTCACCCCTCCCTCTCTCCCCCCCCCCGATGGCTGCTGGGAATTGTAGTTGCAGTTGTACAGGTATTCCTTAATTTACACCAGGGGTGGCCTGTTGGAGGGGGATTCCCCCAAATCCCACTCCTGGCTGGCCACGCCCACCCTGCCCCTCCCCTCCGAGGAGTCCTCACGACGTGGCCCGTTTTGGATCCAGGTAAGTGACGGGCGTGCGCAGAGACTCGAAGAGGGCGAAAAACGGGCCTACCGGAAGTTTGGGAAGGCCGGAAATGAGCCCGTTGATGGTGCTCAGCTCCGGTGCGCATGTGCACGATGGCCGGCTGATTTTCAGCTCTTGTGGGCCCACCGGAAGTAGGGAAACAAGCCGTTTCCTGCCTCAGGAGGGACTTGGAGGGGTGGGTGGGGAAAGCCCATTTTCCTCTCTCCAGAGCCTTTCTAGGAGCCTGGGGAGGGCGAAAACGGCCTTCCCATTTGCCAACTTCCAATGGGACTGGAAGGCCCATTTTTTGGCTCTCCCCAGGCTCCAGAGCCTTTCTAGGGACTTCTGTATAAGCTGTATCATTGTGGGACCGGAAGTTGGCAAACGGGATGTTTCCGGTCTCCGGAGGGCCTCCCGGGGAAGGTGGGGAAGGCTATTTTTGCCCTCCCCAGGCTCCCAGAAAGGCTCTGGAGCCTGGGGAGAGAGAAAAACAGGCCTACCGTGCTATTGCATCCCAGGCGAGGGGGACCATGTGGGGTTGCATTCATATACGTGGGGGTGAGACGCATAGAATTATGGTGGGTGGGCACGCATGTGGGTGACCCCCCCATGCTCCTCCCGCTTTTGGCACGCGGTGGCAAAAAGGTTAGCCATCCCTGCTCTACGACATCCTATTTAGGCAAGTTTTTGAGGCCCGGCGGATGCGTGGAAGGCAGGCAGGCGTATGTGCAAACCGGCCACGCGTGCGTGCAAACCGGGGGCACGCGCGCACAAGAAGCAAGC
This sequence comes from Pantherophis guttatus, assembly GCF_059756535.1. Lineage (NCBI taxonomy): Eukaryota > Metazoa > Chordata > Lepidosauria > Squamata > Colubridae > Pantherophis > Pantherophis guttatus. The sequence continues at coordinate 7,486,880 of NC_142080.1, forward strand.
CCGCGCAGTGAACCGGTAGTAGCATAATCTGAAAGCCATCGCTGCTCGGAGGTCAGTGCCCGCTTCTCTATTCCTCGTCCTTGGTCTGGCTGACCTCCTGCTCCCACTTCTGGTTTTGGTTACGGGAGGAAAGGGACACGTCTGCCTTTGCAAGAGAAGGTGGCTTGGATCCAAGCGACATCCTTTGCAATGCGAGTGAAATGACTCCCGAGAAGGAAGGATGGATGACTCAGCTCTAAAAGCGCACAGAGAAAACTCGGCCACCAACCGAGCTTTGGCTCATCCTCCTCCTGGCATCTTTCCACACGTGAGTGACAGCCCTTCCAATTTGCTCCTCAAAGACCGTGGCCCCTTCGGAGCAGAATTTCTCAATCTCCGTAACTTTTAAAATGGGTGGACTTCAACTCCCAGAATTCCCCCAGCCAGGCCCGTCTGGGGGAATTCTGGGAGTTGAAGTCCACCTATCTTTAAGTTGCAGAGATCGAGAATTCTGGGAGTTGAAATCCATCCATCTTAAAGTTGCCAAAGTTGAGGATTCTGGGAATTGAAGTCTACAGAGATTGAGAATTCTGGGAGTTGAAATCCATCCATCTTAAAATTGCCAAAGTTGAGGATTCTGGGAGCTGAAGTCCGCCCATCTTAAATTTGCCAACGTTGAGGATTCTGGGAATTGAAGTCTACAGAGATCGAGAATTCTGGGAGTCGAAATCCATCCATCTTAAAATTGCTGAAGTTGAGGATTCTGGGAATTGAAGTCTACCTATCTTAAAGTTGCAGCGATTGAGAATTTCTGGGAGTTGAAATCCATCCATCTTACGATTGCTGAAGTTGAGGATTCTGGGAGCTGAAGTCCATCCATCTTAAAATTGCCAAAGTTGAGGATTCTGGGAGCTGAAGTCCGCCCATCTTAAAGTTGCCAAAGTTGAGGATTCTGGGAATTGAAGTCTACAGAGATTGAGAATTCTGGGAGTTGAAATCCATCCATCTTAAAATTGCTGAAGTTGAGGATTCTGGGAATTGAAGTCTACCTATCTTAAAGTTGCAGCGATTGAGAATTTCTGGGAGTTGAAATTCATCCATCTTAAAATTGCTGAAGTTGAGGATTCTGGGAGTTGAAGTCTACCTATCTTAAAGTGGCGGAGATTGAGAATTCTGGGAGCTGAAGTCCACTCATCTTAAAGTTGCCACAGTTGAGGATTCTGGGAGTTGAAGTCCACCCATCTTAAAATTGCAGAGATTAAGAATACTGGGAGTTGAAATGCTTTGCTTGCGCACACGCATGGCCCCACTGCAAACCGGTAGTAAAGGTAAGTAGAACCCACGCCTGTCTGGCACGCATGCTGGAAGTGGCACGCAGAGTCATCTCTCTGGGCATCTCTCCATCGCTCGTTGCTCTTCTGAGTTCCGGGGTGCCGGCCAGCTGGTCTTCACACAAGCAGGAGTGCCAGAAACCGGAAGCACATGCACGCGTGCCGCGAAGATGATCTTCCAGTTTCCAGCGCACACATGCGTGCCGGCCACCTCGTCTTCACACATGCATGCATGCCAGAAACTGGAAGGCCAGGTATGCATGTGCGCGCCAGAAACCGGAAAATCATCTTCCTGGCGTGCTCCTCTTTTGGTTTCTCGCGCACACTCCCGTTTCGGCACTTGGTGCCGAAAAGGTTTGCCAACCCTAGTCTAGGGTTTCCTGTTTGAGCAGGGGGTTGGACTAAATGACCTCCAAGGTCCTTTCCAAAGTGTGTTATTCTGTATTCAGTCACAGATTGAGGGAGAAGCTGAGACTGGCTGAGTCCTCCTAGGTCCTTTCCTCTTAGGTGAATCACCAAAATCCTATAGGCCTGTGTCATATCCTGCCGGATCTTAAAGAAAGAGTTTTCATTAACCCTTTCAGAAGGGTTCAAAAGTAAATCCAGGAGAGTTTGGATCATGGGTGTATGTGTGTGAGTGAGGGGTAAATTAGCCTTTTCGGCAGGTGGTAGAAAAGCTAATGCAGCCCCTTCCCTCCCCTTCCCCATTCAATGCAACCAGGAACAGAAAGTTCAAGCTTCTGTCGAAGATCCCAGTTCTGGATCTTTTTTCTTTTGACCCAGCCTCAGTTTTCCCCATCTGTATAATGGGAGCAAAGCAGGGGTGAAATCCAGCAGGTTCTGAGAACCGGTAGCGGAACTTTGAGCAGTTTGGAGAACCGGCAAATACCACCTCTGGCTGGCCCCAGGGTGGGCTGGGAATGGAGATTTTGCAGTATCCTTCCCCCAGGAGTGGGGAGGGAATGGGGATTTTGCAGTATCCTTCCCCTGCCACGCCCACTAAGCCACACCACGCCCCCCAAGCCACGCCTACAGAACCGGTAGTAAAAAAAAATAAATTGGATTTCACCACTGGAGCAAAGTCGTCTGTTCCATTTCGGAGTACAGCCTGGGTAAAGAACTGAGTGTGAATTAGCTAAAGGCTGTATTTTATTTTATTTTTTAATAAAATGAGATTTCTCCCCTTCAAGGTTTTACTTTTTTGGAAAAAGTAGTTTCCCCTTGTGAGAACGAACATCTCAACAGTCCTGGGGGTGAAACTGAAAAAAAAAAAAAACCTTTTATAAGAAAATCTCCCTTTTTCCACCTCAAATAAATTTTAGAGAAGGGGATGCCCCCCTCTCCCCTTAAACTAACTTTTCTTATTGCAAGGATGGGGGAACTTGTCCCATCGTCCACAACCATCCTGTCAGGGGCTGATGGGTGCTGGAGTCCCACCACTTCCGAAGGACCCATGGTTCTCTCCTTTCTTTAAAATGCAATTTTATTTTTATTACAAAGTCCTGGGAAGCTACATTGCTTTCTGTTTCTCCTTCTTCTTTCTGAAGCGGTTTCTTTTTGAAACGGCTTTCTATTCCTCATTCAAGCCGGCAGCCCTCTCAAAAACTGAATAAAAATCTCTCTTAAAAATAAAAATCAACAGAAGGTTAACAGCTCACACACCTCATTCAGATTGGGTGTGTGTGTGTGTGAAACCCCTTCCTGAGCTTGAAGAATAGAAAGTATCTTGATCTAGCCACCCTGAGTCTCCGGAGAAAGGTGGCATATAAATTGAATTAATAAATTTAATCGAAATGGGGGGGAAAACAAGCCCAAATCACCGAATAACAAGAGTTGGAAGGGACTTTGGAGGTCTTCTAGTCCAACCCTCTGCTCAGGGAGGAGACCCCATACCATTTCAGACAAATGGTTCTCCAGTCTCTTTTTGAAAGCCTCCAATGACGGAGCCCCCACAACGTCTAGTGGCCAGCAGTTCCACTGATTCATTGTTCTCCCAGTCAGGAAATGCCTTCCTTATTTCTACGTTTCTTCTCTCCTTGATTCATTTCCATCCGTTGCTTCTCGTCCTGCCTTCAGGTGCCTTATTATTATTATTATTGTTGTTGTTGTTGTTTATATTTATATACCGCCCTTCTCCCAAAGGACTCAAGGCAGTGAACAGCCAACAGATAAAACACAAGAAATACAAAATTTAAAAACAGTATTAAAATCCAATTAAATTAATTTGGCCCACAATTAAAACAAGTTGCTTTAGAACATAAGTTGACACCTCCTCCCCCCTCCTTCTTCTTTGGGGGCAGCCCCTCAAATATTCAAACCCTGCTATTTTGTCACCCCCTCTAGCCTCCTTTTTTCATTAGCCAAGCCATGCTTAAATCCAGGTTGGAAGCAAAGCGACCAAAAGAAATAGAAATAAAATAGCTTGAGCGAAGCTGTGCTCCAATGTGAATTTGGGGTGGGACAGGTGAGTGATTATTTATTTATATAGAGAGAAAAAAAACCCTGACTACAAAAATATCATACATTTGAGCCTATGAATTAAAAAGAATATATATATATATGTATGTTCGGTTTGATAAATAAATAAATAAATAAATAAATAAATGGGGGGGGGACAGGTGAGTGATTAGACCCTTGATCCGCGAATAAATCCTCGATTTTTAAGGAAGGGGGGAAACCTGAAAGCAGGTTTGCCCCAATTTTCTTTTCTTTTCTTTTCTTTTTTCTTCTTCAATGAAACTGGAATCAGGACGTTTCGCTTTAGGATTGCAAGCTGGCTGAATTCCCACTGGGGAAAAGTTAGGGGATTTCCCCCGTTTCGGTGCCTGGGGGGGGCGGTGATCTGAGTCACCGGCGTTAAGAATGCACGAAGGCCATTTGGATGAGACAAATAAGGTTGACACGTGCCCAGAATGAACGAGAGGAAGGTTGGGGGGGGGAAGGGTCGTCGGAGAAAGTTGTTACCCCCCCCATCACTTCCTTTATTCCCAAACCCCCCTGCCCCCACCCCCATTAAGCTGTTTTTTGATGTTGTTTTTTTTCCCCAACCCAGGAACCGAGTTCCACTACAGGTAAATTAGTCCTCGATTTATGACCACAACTGAGATTACAACCCCCCCCCCAAATTTCTGTCTTCTAAGCCAGACGGTTCTCAAGCAAGGTTTTGGTCCTGTTTTTACGACCTTTTTGGGGGGGGGCACCGCCGTTAAGCAGATCGCTATGGTCGTTAAATGAGTCACCCCCGTTGGGAAGCGAGTCCGGCTTCCCCAAGGTCGTAAAAGGGGATTGCGCGACCCACCCCACCCCCTCCGTTCGAGACACCGCAACCGTTCATAAAATACGAGTCCCTTGCCGCGCATTTGAATTTTGATCACTGGGGAATGTGGCCACAGTCATAAGTGTGAAACATCACTGTTTTTCAGGGCGGTTGCAACTTTGAACGGTCATTAAACGAGCCGTTGTAAGTCGGGAAACTACCTGTACTTTCCCAGAGGGCTCTTTTGGGCCAGAAGAGCAGCCTCTGGGCATGTGCAGAGTGTAAAGAGCACTCAAAAGCCTCTTCCCCCAGCCCCTCTCCTCTAAGCCCCCCACCCAAAAAACGTTCAATTTTTGCACCCCCCACCCCAAAAAACACGGGTGGGGTCGCAGGTGGCCAAGCCCGCACGTGGGAAGCCGGCACGTGAAGGGGAATCCTTCAGCCTGGCGCGCCAAACAGGAAGAAACCAGCCCATTTAAGGGCATCTGCGTCATCGTCTCGTGATTCAAGGTTCGGGAGAAACCAACTGCGTCCGCTCGTAGGGGGGGACGCGGGTTGGGGGAAACCCTTCGGATTTCCCTCGGGGGGTCGTGGGAAGGCGCGGACGGGCGGGTTGGATTTGAAATCGTTTTTTTCCTCCCACGGGCCGCTCGGGTCGGGGTTCCCCCACCCGGATGGCGGGTGGGAAAGTCGAAGTCCCTCCCTCGGCCTCCCCTCCCCTGGGAGAAAAGTGGAACAGCCCGTGCCGGGAGTCCCCATTCATAAAAAAAAAGGGCCAAGGTCGCCGCCGCTTTTGCCTCTTTCGGGCATCGGAGCGTCGGCGGAGGGCCTGAGCCCGGCTAGACATGTTCAAGGGTTACGGAGGGGGAAGACCACCTCCGCCCGCAGCTCCGCGGCCAAGTTTACCCGCCTTGCCCTCCGCAGTCCGCCCGGGATCTCAGCAGCCAGTAAGTTCCCCCTTTTGCCTTCTCTCTCTCTCTCTTTTGAACTCTGCACATGCTCTGGGGACGGTTGTGGGGGGGGGGAGGAGAGGGAGAGTCTAAGACTTCGGGGTCCGGCTGGATTGCGCGGCGGCAAGGAGGTTTTTTTTTCCCCCGTTTCCTCTTTTGTGTTGAACTCTGTACATGCTCAGGGGGACCGACGCTAGATTTGGTAGTTTGCCCGGAATGGAAACAGCAAGGAAGTTTCGCTTTGCCCCCCCCACACACACACACTTCTCTTTTGAACTCTGCACATGCTCTGGGGGGGAGTGGAGACTCTAGACTCCGCAAGTCCGGGTGGGATCGCGGCGGCAAGGAAGTTTCCCCTTTTCCCTCTTTCTTTTGTACTCTGCACATGCTCGGAGTGGGGAGGGGGAGTCTAGTCTAGACTCCGCAGTTTTCCCGGGATGGAAGCAACAAGGAAATTTCTCCCCATTCTCTCCTTCTCTGTCTCTTTCTCTTTCCTTCCCTCCTCTGTCTTTCATTCTCCTTCTTCTCCCTCTCTCTCTCTCCTCTCTCTTTCGCGCTCTCTCTCCTTCCCTCCTTCTGTCTTTCTCTCTCTCCTTCTCTGTCTCTCTCTCTGGTTCCCTCCTCTGTCTTTCATTCTCCTTCTCTCTCTCTCTTCTCTCTTTCGCTCTCTCCTTCCCTCCTCTGTCTTTCATTCTCCTTCTCTCTCTCCCCTCTCTCTTTCGCTTTCTCTCTCCTTCCCTCCTCTGTCTGTCTGTCTCTCTCCTTCTCTGTCTCTCTCTCTCCTTCCCTCCTGTCTTTCATTCTCCTTCTCTCTCTCTCCTCTCTCTTTCGCTCTCTCTCTCCTTCCCTCCTTCTGTCTGTCTCTCTCTCTCTTCCTTCTCTGTCTCTTTGTCTCCCCTTCTCTCTCTCCCTCTCTCTCTCTCACTCTGCACATGCTTTTGGAACTCTGGACTCCCCTTCTAGCCAGCTCCCGTTTCCAAAGAGTTCTTCCACAGGTCTTTTTGGGGTTGTCCTTCAACTCCCCCCCCCCGTCTTCCGAGGACTAACATTGGGAAGAGACAAATAAACCGCTCTTTGTGTATGCTCAGAGGCACTGGTCAGGGGTTTTTGGGGGACTCAGGCAGGGGAACGCGGAGAAGATTGCACCTGGCTGCGAACGGGTCCCCCCCTTTTCGAGGATCAAAAGAAAGTTGATGGGAATAAGTGAGACCCACGGCGTATAAATTTCATCACTACATAAAAGACTTTTTTTTAAAAATAAATAAATAAATCCACATTTTCGGAGCGTGCTGTCTGGCAGCCTCTCCAGATCGGGATCTCCCCAAGGGATCGACCTAAAGCAAAGCAACCCCCGCCCCCAAAAAGTGAATTTTGGAATATTTCTGAAATCAGGGAGTGGGGGGAAGCCAAAATGGGTGAAACTGAAACTGTCAAAAGAAAGGAGTCAAAATTGAATTTTTCAACGGGTCTTGAAAGTTGACCCTAGTAATGGGAATCCAGCTGTCGATCAAACACGTGTCTGTTCCTTAATGCTGGACTCAGATGTCGTGGGGAAGGGTCTCCCCCCCCCCCATTTTATCCACTGTAAGAAAGGGGGGAGGGGTAGAATTTGGAATTTGAGATTATTTGAGATTTTAAATTTGAGAGACGATCAAGGGAGGTTTCTACCTTTGGGACAGGGTGTGTCAAAATCCAGTTTAAGGTAGTGGGGGGGGGGCATTGATCTAGGAAAGATTTGCTGGCTAATCTGGGGGTTCAGCCAATCAAGACTGGTGGGAATGTCAAACCAAGGTTTGCAAAGGGAGTTATTTCCTTCCTACAATGGCATGGAGGAGGGTGCCAGCTTTTCAATGCCACCAAGGATTGGCCCAGTGAATATTTTCAATATTTTAAATACTTTCAATATTTTCAATGCTTTCAATATTTTCAATGCTTTCAATATTTTCAATATTTAAGCGTCTTCCAACACTAAATTGATCCGGTATTTCTCAACCTTGGGGGCTGGCTATCAACTTGGGTGGACTTCAACTCCCAGAATTCCCCCCCACAGCCAGCATGTGGAATTCTGGGAGTTGAAGTCCACTCATCTGAAAGCTGTCACTTGGAGAAAAACTTGAAATTGACCATAGGATTCCATGAAACATTCAATGGCCTTTCCTATTTTGTGGCTTGCTGGTAGAAAAGTCGGTGGTTCGAATCCCTAGTACAGGTCACCTTCGTGAGCAGGGGGTTGGACTAGATGACCTCCAAAGTCCCTTCCAACTCTGTTACTGTTAGAGCACTCCCTGCCCTTTGGTGGTTTTTTTTTTCTCCTAGCATCCACTGCTCCTAGCAATGGAGGTTCTCCTAACCTGACCCACGCCCCTCCCGTGCCCCCATCTCGGCTGCTCCTGGGACTTCCAGTGGCAGGGAGTTCCCCGGGCTCGAAGGCTTATTTCCTTTCAGACCTGGTTTTGCAGGGCAACGGTGCTTTTCTTGCAGCCGAGATTTTGTCTGCCTGCATTTGTAAGGAGGGGGGGGGAAATCCTCCTTTTAGCAATAACCATGCTGAGTAATGATTTTTTTTTTTAAATTTTCCAGACTTAGGAAGAAGGAGAGGGGGGGGCATTTAAAAAGGTTGTTTTCTCACACACCCCGTCCCCCAAATACCTGAGTCATCTGCTTCGGGCACCGAGGTTTGATTCCTTGTCTTGATGAAGGGCAGGTCATTCTTTGTGCTGTGTCATAAGTGTGAGTCATGTCCAGATTTGTCAGAATGGAGTCACCCGTTCTGCAGACAGAGCGTTAAAAGTTGGCCACGCCCTTCTGGGACCCAGTTTCCAAGTGCCTGGGAAGGGTTTTTTTTTTCCTCTCACCCTTTTTCCTGGCATGTGAAATCTGCCCTCCCCACTTTCCCCCACCCCCCAGGGATGGGTACCTGGGCCTGCCCGAGCAGGCCTACCTCGCAAGGGGATTGGGTTCCCAGCTCTTTGAAATCTGCCATTCGCTTGGCAGGAGCTAAGGAAAGCTTGGATGAATTTTTCTTTTCTTTTCTTTTTTCTTTTTTTTAAAATTCATTCTCATTTTCCTTTGATCAGTCCTTGGAAGGCTGGTTTTAAAATGAAGCCGGGAAATGGTACTATAGGGATCTCCTGCTGAGGAAAGGGGTTGGACTAGAAGACCTCTAAGGTCCCTTCCAACTCTGTTATTCTATATTTTAACAGGGGGGCTGGACTAGAAGACCCCCAGGGTTCCTTCCAACTCTATCATTCTGTATTCTGTGAGGGGGGTTGGACTACAAGAACTCCAAGGCCTCTTCCAACTCTGTCATTTTGTATTCTGTCGGGGGGGGGGTTGGACTAGAAGACCTTTAAGGTTCCTTCCAACTCTATCATTCTGTATTCTGTGAGGGGGGTTGGACTAGAACACCTCCAAGGCCCCTTCCAAATCTATCATTCTGTATTCTGTGAGGGAGAGTTGGACTAGAAGACCTCCAAGGCCCCTTCCAAATCTATCATTCTGTATTCTGTGAGGGGGGTTGGACTAGAAGACCTCCAAGGCCCCTTCCAACTCTATCATTCTGTATTCTGTGAGGGAGAGTTGGACTAGAAGACCTCCAAGGCCCCTTCCAAATCTATCATTCTGTATTCTGTGAGGGGGGTTGGACTAGAAGACCTCCAAGGCCCCTTCCAACTCTATCATTCTGTATTCTGTGAGGGAGAGTTGGACTAGAAGACCTCCAAGGCCCCTTCCAAATCTATCATTCTGTATTCTGTGAGGGGGGTTGGACTAGAAGACCTCCAAGGCCCCTTCCAACTCTATCATTCTGTATTCTGTGAGGGAGAGTTGGACTAGAAGAACTCCAAGGCCCCTTCCAACTCTATCATTCTGTATTCTGTGAGGGAGGGTTGGACTAGAAGACCTCCAAGGCCCCTTCCAACTCTATCATTCTGTATTCTGTGAGGGGGGTTGGACTAGAAGACCTCCAAGGCCCCTTCCAACTCTATAATTCTGTATTCTGTGAGGGAGAGTTGGACTAGAAGACCTCCAAGGCCCCTTCCAACTCTATCATTCTGTATTCTGTGAGGGAGGGTTGGACTAGAAGACCTCCAAGGCCCCTTCCAACTCTATCATTCTGTATTCTGTGAGGGGGGTTGGACTAGAAGACCTCCAAGGCCCCTTCCAACTCTATCATTCTGTATTCTGTGAGGGAGGGTTGGACTAGAAGACCTCCAAGGCCCCTTCCAACTCTATCATTCTGTATTCTGTGAGGGAGAGTTGGACTAGAAGACCTCCAAGGCCCCTTCCAAATCTATCATTCTGTATTCTGTGAGGGGGGTTGGACTAGAAGACCTCCAAGGCCCCTTCCAACTCTATCATTCTGTATTCTGTGAGGGAGAGTTGGACTAGAAGAACTCCAAGGCCCCTTCCAACTCTATCATTCTGTATTCTGTGAGGGAGGGTTGGACTAGAAGACCTCCAAGGCCCCTTCCAACTCTATCATTCTGTATTCTGTGAGAGGGGTTGGACTAGAAGACCTCCAAGGCCCCTTCCAACTCTATAATTCTGTATTCTGTGAGGGAGGGTTGGACTAGAAGACCTCCAAGGCCCCTTCCAACTCTATCATTCTGTATTCTGTGAGGGGGGTTGGACTAGAAGACCTCCAAGGCCCCTTCCAACTCTATCATTCTGTATTCTGTGAGGGAGGGGTTGGACTAGAAGACCTCCAAGGCCCTTTCCAACTCTATCATTCTGTATTCTGTGAGGGAGGGTTGGACTACAAGACCTCCAAGGCCCTTTCCAACTCTATCATTCTGTATTATGTGAGGGAGGGTTGGACTAGAAGACCTCCAAGGCCCCTTCCAACTCTATCATTCTGTATTCTGTGAGGGAGGGGTTGGACTAGAAGACCTCCAAGGCCCCTTCCAACTCTATCATTCTGTATTCTGTGAGGGAGGGGTTGGACTAGAAGACCTCCAAGGCCCCTTCCAACTCTATAATTCTGTATTCTGTGAGGGGGGGTTGGACTACAAGAACTCCAAGGCCCCTTCCAACTCTATCATTCTGTATTCTGTGAGGGAGAGTTGGACTAGAAGAACTCCAAGGCCCCTTCCAACTCTTATCATTCTGTATTCTGTGAGGGAGGGTTGGACTAGAAGACCTCCAAGGCCCCTTCCAACTCTATAATTCTGTATTCTGTGAGGGGGGGTTGGACTACAAGAACTCCAAGGCCCCTTCCAACTCTTATCATTCTGTATTCTGTGAGGGAGAGTTGGACTAGAAGAACTCCAAGGCCCCTTCCAACTCTATCATTCTGTATTCTGTGAGGGAGGGTTGGACTAGAAGACCTCCAAGGCCCCTTCCAACTCTATCATTCTGTATTCTGTGAGGGGGGTTGGACTAGAAGAACTCCAAGGCCCCTTCCAACTCTATCATTCTGTATTCTGTGAGGGAGGGGTTGGACTAGAAGACCTCCAAAGCCCCTTCCAACTCTATAATTCTGTATTCTGTGAGGGAGGGGTTGGACTAGAAGACCTCCAAGGCCCCTTCCAACTCTGTAGTCTTATCAACTCTTTTTGGGGGTTTCTTTGGTCAGTTTAAAATCCAGGGCTTTAATCCGCCGTAACACCACAAGTCTGCTTCAACCAGAGAGCTTCAAGCTCTCCCTGAGGAGGGCCTGTCCACAAACGAGCAAAAGCCTAGAGAGGTAGACTTCTCCTGACTACAGAGGATCCATTTTGCCTCAGGGAGGGCAATGTCCTCTGTGAATCAGCCATTCTGCCTTTCCACGGCTTCTGCCTCTCTTGAGAACGGACCTGCCCCGGTAGATAGAGGTTGTGGTGTTTTGCTAAGTGCTGTTGTTGACGGAGGAGTTGTGCGTGGCACTAACCACTCCACTCCCTTGTCCTTCCAACCGGGAAGCAGCTGCAAAATGGACTTGCCCTGAGCAGAGGTGAAATTAATCCCTACCCCCTCCCGTCGCTGAAATCCTTCACAACCAAGCCGGAAAACATTCCTTTCCTGTTGTGTTGCCGCACACAACGAATGCCGAGTCACGTAAACACCTGGGGCTTGCACAACCTGGGGAAGAAAAATAGGAGTACAATGGTTTTCATTTGGATTGGTGGATTAGGATGGGATAGGACAGGACAGAACGGAAATGGAAAGGAATGGAATAGAATAGAATAGAATAGAATAGAATAGAATAGAATAGAATAGAATAGAATAGAATAGAATAGAATAGAAAATATGGAATAGAGTAGAATAGAATGGAATGGAATAGAATAGAATAATATATAGAATGAAATATATAGAAATAGAAAATGGAATGGAATAGAAATAGGAATAGAATAGAATTCAGAATAGAATAGAGAAAATAATATAGAGTGTAGAGTAGAATACAATAGAATTCAGAATAGAATAGAATAGAATAGAATAGAATAGAATAGAATAAAATAGAATAGAATAGAATAGAGAAAATAATATAGAATGGAATGGAATAGAATAGAATAATATATAGAATAGAATAGAATAGAATAGAATAGAATAGAATAGAATAGAATAGAATAGAATAGAATAGAAAATATGGAATAGAGTAGAATAGAATGGAATGGAATGGAATGGAATGGAATGGAATGGAATGGAATAGAATAATATATAGAATAGAATTCCCTCTAGGAGTCGAAGTCCACCAGGCTTAAAGCTTTGCTGGCTGGGGGATTCTGGGAGTTGAAGTCCGCCAGGCTTAAAGCATGTAGGCTGGGGGATTCTGGGAACAAATGTCCACCTATCTTAAAGCATGCAGGCTGGGGAATTCTGGGAGTGGAAGTCCTCCAGATTTAAAGTTGCCAAGGTTAGAACCCCCTGGTTTGTCAGGTTGGACGACAGGTCGAGGAATAAAATCACATTTTGAAGAGGGGGAACCCACAATCCGGGATTGCGTGAAGCAAATGGTGGCATGTCAGAAAGTCCCCACCCGTATCAAAGCAGGTCAAGGAGAAATGGCCTTTTACGCCACTCGGAAGGCCTCGCCCAGCGAAATGACGCCAGCAACCCCACGCAAACAGCCGGGCGTGACCCACAAGTGTGCCAAGAGCCTCCAGGGCAAGGCAGAGGCTACCGGGGAACTAGGTCAGCGAGTGTGTGGAAAGGGCATTCTGGAACACGGGAACCTTTCGCCTCCAAAGCGCCCGATGGCTGGGGGCGCCCTCTGAACATGCGCAGAGGGCTACCCCACCTTCCCCGTCGCCGGGGTATCCCTGGGAGGGGACCGTGAACTCAAGGGGGAGAGGCTGATAAGATTATTTTAAAAGGATCCCATGTTCCTTCGGGCCTCCCAGCCCTTCTTGCAAAAGTGAATTTCTCTCAGTTGAACAACAGGGGAAATATTTATCCCTCAGCCATAAGGCAGCAGTATAATTTTGGTCCTTTCCTTCCTTCCTTCCCTCCCTCCCTCCCTCCCTCCCTCCCTCCCTCCTCCTCCTTCCTCCTCCTTGCTACTCCTTCCCCTTCTTCTTCTCTCCCTCCCTCTCTTCTTTTTTCCTCTTCCTTCCTCTTCCTTCCTCTCTCCCTTCCTTCTTCTCCTCCTTTTCCTTCCTTCCTCCTCCTCTTCCCCTTCCTCCTCTTTTCTACTCCTTCCCTTTCCTCCTCTCCTTCCTTCCTCTCTCCCTCCCTCCCTCTTTTTTCCTCTTCCTCCCTCCCTCCCTCCTTCCCGCCCTCCCTCCCTCCCTCCCTCCTTCTTCCTCCTTTTCCTTCCTTCCGCCTCCTCTTCCCCTTCCTCCTTTCTACTCCTTCCTTTTCCTCTTCCTGTCCCTCCCTGTCTTCTTTTTTCCTCTCCCTCCCTCCCTCCCTTCTTTCTTTCCTTCCTTCCTTCTCTTCCTCGCAGAAATTCCAGCCGGATCTCGCAGCCGGGAGCAGCGCCTCAACCGCCCCTTTCGTGCCCAATCTCAACACCATCACCACCAGCCACAATCTGCAGTGGATGGTGCAGCCTTCACTCATGGGCGCTTCTTCGGGACTCCCTCCTTTTCCCAGGCCCTATCGCTGCCCGCACTACGCAGCTGGCATCCGTCCTGGCGTCATTCGCACCACGGGCCCTGGCCTAGTACCCCGGAGGCGTCACTCAGAACACGTGAGTATCCAGAGGAAAAAAAAAAGAAAAATGAATGTTTTATTTGTGTACACATATTTTTTTTTATATCATTCTTTTTATCGATAAAAATATTGTTATTTTTTTAAATAAATAACTTGTGACCTCATGGCAGAGACCTCACCCTTTAGAGTGGCCAGATTTGGGGAAACTCCCCCCCCTCCTTACAGCCCCTTTCCTGGCACTTCGATTTGCACACTTGTGTCAAATCATTTTTAAAAAGGAAAAAAAGCCAGTCTGGAGGAAAAAAAAGTGAAAAAACAAAAAAAAAAACCAGGACAAATTCTTCTGGATTTTTCCTGGTTGTTTTGCGCCACCTGCTGGCCCTTAGGTGACATAACCATTCAACGACCCCCAAATCAACGGGGTGAACCAGGGATGAAATCCAGCAGGTTCTGGAGAACCGGTAGCGGGAATTTTGAGCAGTTCGGAGAACCGGCAAATGCCACCTCTGGCTGGCCCCAGGGTGGGGTGGGAATGGAGATTTTGCAATATCCTTCCCCCAGGAGTGGGGTGGGAATTGGGATTTTGCAGTATCCTTCCCTTGGAGTGGGGTGGGAATGGAGATTTTGCAGTATCCTTTCCTCAGGAGTGGGGAGGGAATGGAGATTTTGCAGTATCCTTCCCCTGCCACGCCCACCAAGCCACACCCACAGAACCAGTAGCAAAAAAAATTAGATTTCACCACTGGGGTGAACCCACCATAACGGGAATAACAAGGTTTGGAAGGGTCCTTGGAGGTCATCTAGTCCAACCCCCTCCTCAGGCAGGAAGCCCTATACCGTTTCAGACTAATGGCTGTCCAATCTATGGATCTATTATGCTTGCATCACTCTCATTTGGGCTCTATATTTGATGCGGCTCTCCCTTAAATTCAGGCTGTGCAGGCTGGGGCGTGGGGACGATGGGAGTTGTAGTCCAATCCTGAAAATTGGGGGAAATTATTAAAAATAAAAATTGCATTTATGGCCCGCTTTCTTATATATACCATCATCTTGGTTTGCGGTCTGGAAATTCAGTCTAGGATCAACCAGAGTTGGATTAAGAACGGTTTTGAAAAAATTGGGGTCTACCCCCCCCCCCAGAACAAGTACTCCTCAACTTACAACCGCACACACTTGGGATCAGATTTTGCGTTGCTAAGCAAGGCAGTTGTTAAGCGAGTCGTGCCCGATTTTATGACCATTTTTCGGCCACGGTTGTTAAGCAAATCACTCCCGCTGTTAAGTGAGCCGCTTGGAAAGGAGGTCGCAAAAGGGGATCACGTGACCCCGGGATGCTACGACCGTCATAAATATGAACCAGTGGCCACGTGACTGAATTTCGATCACATGACCGTAGGGTATACTGCAGCAGTCAAAAAGTGAGAGGACCGGGCATAAATCACTTTTTCAGTGCCGTTCTAACATCGAACGGTTACTAAATGAATGTAAGTCTTAAGTTCAGGACTACCTGTATCTTGGTTTCCTGGAGGTGTGTGTTGCATGCAGGGTTTTGTGTGGTGCAGTGCTATTTGCGTTGTGTAGTTGTGAACTCTGGACTCTCTTTTGCAGCTCACCCCTGAAGAGGAAGAGCGACGGCGTCTACGGCGGGAACGGAACAAATTGGCGGCCGCCAAATGCCGCAACCGGCGGAAAGAGCTGACCGACACGTTGCAAGCGGTGCGTTGAAAGACAATATTTCAACCACATTCACACAGCAGTCTGCAACAGGCCGGGTGGCGGGGGGGGGTCAGACTGGATGACCTCTGAAGTTCCCTTCCAGGCCTTGCAGCCTGCGCTTACAAAGGATGGACAGGGGTTGTTCAAAGGAAGGAGCTTTGTTTTCATTTGGGGGATTTGGGAAGGGGGGGGGTTGGGCGAATCAGTTCCTGGGAGGCGGGGCAGGTGCAGGAGGGGGGGCTGATATAATTCTGGTTTGCAGAACCAGCTTGCGAAATGGGTTCATTTGGTAACCAGGTTTATCAGGACAGGCAAAAATGAGCAGTAGTAGTATTCTATTCTATTCATTTTACTATTCTATTCTATTCTATTCTATTCTATTCTATTCTATTCTATTCTATTCTATTCTATTCTATATCCTAATCCTATTCTATTTTATTCTATTCATTTTACTATTTTATTCATTTTACTAATCTAGTCTATTCTATTTTATTCTATTCTATTCATTTTACTATTCTAGTCTATTCTATAGCCTAATCCTATTTTATTCTATTCATTTTACTATTTTATTCATTTTACTATTCTATTCTATTCTAATCCTATTCTATTTTATTCTATTTATTTTATTATTCTATTCATTTTACTATTCTATTCTATCCTATCCTATCCTATCTCCTAATCCTATTCTATTTTATTCATTTTTCTATTTTATTCATTTTACTATTCTATCCTATCCTATCCTGTATCCTAATCCTATTCTATTCTATTCATTTTACTATTCTATTCTATCCTATCCTATTTTATATCCTATTTATTTTATTCTATTCATTTTACTATTTTATTCATTTTACTATTCTATTCTATCATATATTCTAATCCTATTCTATTTTATTCTATTCATTTTACTATTTTATTCATTTTACTATTCTATTCTAATTTTATTCTATTCATTTTACTATTCTATTCTATTCTATCCTATCCTATCCTATATCCTATTTTATTTTATTCTATTCATTTTACTATTTTATTCATTTTACTATTCTATTCTATTCTATATCCTAATCCTAATCCTATCCTATTCATTTTACTATTGTATTGTGTGTATTCTTATTCTTATTCATCGTTAACTTCGAACGGTTACTCCATGCACTGTTGTACGTCCAAGAGTTACACGTACATCCCGATCCAACGATTATCCGCTCGATTTTTTTTTAAAAAAAAAATCTCTTAGCAAGTTAGTCTCCCACCCCCCCCCCCAAAAAAAAAAAAAAGTCAGAAGAATTGAATCTCCTTCCCGGATTCCAATCTAATTTCTCTTTCTCCCCCTCTTCTCTTCCTTTTTTTTTTTTTTAATTCCTCCCCATCCCCAGGAGACGGACCAGTTGGAAGCCGAGCAGTCGGGTCTCCGGAAGGAAATTGCCGAATTGCAAAAACAGAAGGACCGTTTGGAATTAGTTCTGGAAGCCCACCGTCCCGTCTGCAAAATCCTGGAAGAATCATCCGGAGATGAGGATGGGGGCTACCGCCGGCCAGCTGCCCCCTCCCAACCGCCGGATAAAGAGGAGACTCCTCCGGGGCCCCAGCGTGGCTCTCGCCGGACGGCCCCGGTGCCCCCTAGCATCACCCTGCCTCCCAGCGGCCTGCTGGAGCCCGAATCCCTCCATACTCCTACTCTCATGTCAACCCCGTCTTTCACCCCCTTCACTCCTAGCCTGGTCTTCACCTACCCAGCGCCGGGGGACCCCGACGGGCCCTCGGGGTCCGGTTTTCCCTCGGAGCCCTGCTCCTCCGCCCACCGAAGAAGCAGCAGTGGGGACCACTCCTCGGATTCCCTCAATTCCCCAACTTTGCTGGCACTTTGAGGAAACGACTTCGGTTGGCCTATCTCGAATCTTGTCCCCGTTTTTTTGGGGGTGGTGGTGGTGTCAGAGGATTAACCCTTCCTTCCTGGCACCTTTGGCTATAACCCGATTCCCTTTGGCCTCGCTTTTGTGACCAGCCATAGTTACAGGACTCCCGCTTTCCCCCATCTGGATGCAGGCGTCAAGTTTCTAGTCCTTCAAGAGCAGCCAGGAGGTTCTTTTCTGTGATCTGGAGAACCCGAATTCCAAGCAGGGTTATGATCTTTCGCGAAACACTAAAATATCTCTCACGCACGCCTCTTGTCCTTTGCCCTCGCGTTTTATAAGGGCCAAGTGGCTAGTCCTCAAGACTGACTTAACAAGTCTTTTTTTTTTTCCTTTTCTTTTTCTTTTTTTTGACATCCTCCTTTCTGGAAAACAAGCACGTTCAAGAAACAAAAAAAAAAAGGCACCGTTTTAAAGTCATGTATCGCTTTTTATCTGCCGGATTTTTGAAACCGAGACGAGAAATTTAAGACAAATATAGATTTATTTTTCTACGATAACCTACAGCCGCCGGGATGACGTGGGATGTATATTGTCCAGAACTGAAGCTGGTTTGGTTGGATATACTGTATATTATTATAAACATACGAGTTTTCCTTTTTATTTTTTTTTCCCTGATGCCTCATGAAAGTTACATTACAAGGAATGTTTTTGGACAAATTTGTGACGGTTTTGTGCTGTTTTTAGACACTGCTGGTCGTTGGTCACTTGTGCAAAAAAAGAGGAATTGATACAAAAATACATATTGTCATTTTTTGTGTCTTCAAACCTCATAGGAATTAATTTGAGTTTAGTGGGACATTTAAATATAAATAAAGAATAGCAAGCACAGAAGAACTGTACCATATAAGATCGGCAAGGGGTAGATTTATCTATTTATATTCTGTAAACTTTTGTTATTTCTTTTTTTTTAAACATATGTTGAATAATAAGCTTAATAAGAAACCTGCAGGACTTCACAGTGTTGGAAATACGTTGTTTTAGATGGGTTGGGTATTTTCCCCCCCTTTCTTTTGGCTTACTTTTTCTTGAAAATAAACCAAATATTGCTGCTAGACCTCATGAACTCTGTTGGTTTGGCCAGGAATACGATCTTAAGCGTAGGACAATGGTTGTTGACAAAACTTGGAAAATGAGCGGAAAGACGTAAAAAATTGCATCTAATAATGGTAGTTTTCAACTTACGACCGCAATCTCCATGGCTAAGCAAGGCAGCGGTTAAGTAAGTCACGCCCGATTTTAAGATCTGGTTGCTAAGCGAATTGCTGCCGTTGCTAAATGAATCATGTGGTCGTTGAGCAAATCCAGCTTCCCTGTTGATTTCGCCGGTGAGAAACCAGCTGGAAAATGAATTAAACTATTATTTGGACGATTCGACACACGAGGAATTGGACGACACTCCTATGACTCTGGAAACGCTGCAGCCGTCATAAATACACACCAATTGCGCCAAGCCCCCGAATTCAGATCACGCGACTACGGGGACCTTGCCACGGTCGTTAAACGCGAGAACCAGTCCACCGGTCCCTTTTTTTCCAGTGCCATCGTAGCTTCAAAGATTTGCCGAACAGGATGGCTGCCAACCGAGGACTACCTGATTAACCACAAAGTCCAATTTTGCCTCTGCCGATTTCGCCTAAAACCTCATGAGGACTAGCTTCCCCTCAGAGCCGACTGCCATAGATTAGCAACACTTTTAATGCCAAACCAGGCTAAGCAACTTTGGGTACTTCCGTAACCCGTTCCAGCCACACTTCCCGAAGCTGTAAAAGGAGATTTCAAACTTACCTTGGACCGGAGAAGCAAAAAAAAATAAAAATAAAAATAGAGTATATCTTTTTCCAAGGAAAATCACAGCCGGGAACCAACGCCGTAATAATCCCAACTGAGTTGAAAACTTTTGTTTACAGCCGAGGTTAAGTTCCAGCGTTGCCGAAAAATACGTTTCCCATCTCTTTCACGCCTTTTTTTTTCCTGTGTGTGTTGGCAGGCCTCCTCCTCCTTTTTTTAAAAAAAAAAAATCTGTGCAAGCAACTTTGGGAGAAAATGTTTATTTGGAAAACTGGGACGAATTAAAAACAAACACTATTGCAGCAGGAGAGTTTGTGTGTTTTGTGTTTGTGTGTGAGCGTTTTTTAGCCCAGGGTGATTTCAGCGGGAGGGTGGATTTCTTGGGGGGGGCAGCCAAGGAAACAAAAGTAAATTGATGGATAAAAGCCAAACATTCCCCGATTTTGGCCCTATACACACAACCAGTTTTCCCTCCTGAGTAGGTAGAAAATGTGAGTTATTCATATTTGGGGCGAGGATCCAACCCGTTGCCAATAATTTTATCGTTCGTGTGTTGTTTTACAAAGCCAATAAAGGATGATTTTGATTAACAGGTTGTGTGAATGCGGACTTTCACAGGTCAAGGAAAAAAAACAAAACCCACAAATACACTTTTTTGCTGCATTGAATCTGCCTCCCCTCCTTTGTCCAAGTCAGATTAACGGTTTTCATTTTTGATTTAGCAACGTCAAAAAGTCTCCAAAGGCAGACCGAGGGATCCTCTCCATCCGGTCACGTTGACGGTAAAAGGTTTCCTTTATCAGAAACCAGGATCCGGCCACCTGCTTCCTGGCTTGGAGACCCTTTGTCTCCGATCCAAGGCTGGGCAGGAAATGTCAGAAAAGGCCGGCTTGTGACCCCCATTTGGTTGTCATTTTTGCAAACAGCCATGGTTCCTGCTCTTGCAATCCTCCAGAAACCCCCCCCCCCCATATGCTAAACAACACATCTTAAGAGCTGGACCAAAAACGGATTTTGAACAAACCAGGATTGTTGGCCTAACTTGGGGTGATGTGTCGTTTGTGTGAGGTTCTTCAGGTTGCTGGCTGCTTCCCACCCGCTCGTAAACCCTGTTGTGTTCACTAAATAGGTGGTGCCCAAACCGAACCCAATTTTGATTCGTTCAGGCTAAATAAAAGGGACCTAAGAGGTCATCTAGCTCAACCCCCCTGCCCATTCGCAAGGATCTTCCGTTCCAGTGGCAGCCAGCAATTCTCCCATGTTCACTGGGGGAAAGAGACCCTGCTCCCACCAGGAGTTCGGGCCCCATGCCACCTGAAATCAACTTCCCTTACAATTTCGTACTCTCGAACAGCACATCTGTATACCTTGGCAGCTTTGAAGATGGGTGGACTTCAGCTCCCAGAATTCCCCAGCCAGCTGATGATGAGTGACCTTGTTTTTCCTTTATCCAACAGAAGAAAAAGTCCTGGGAAAAAAAAATCCCATTCGGTTTGGAAATCCCCTTCCCATGAGATCCAACTTCCATCCGCTTCTGCTGGCTAAGGGAATTCTGGAAGTTTGAAGTCAAGTCTTAAAACTTAAAAGAAGAACATAGTCCGAAGAAGTAGTGCAAGATCAGAAGATTGGGGGGGGGGGGAACCTGGCCCATAGAATTGCCAGTTGGACACGACTGAACGGATAACGCATCTTCTTCCTCCTCGTCGTAAATCTGCCAAGGTTGGACACGTGTGGTACACCCCTGCTTAAGCAGGGGGTTGGATTAAATGACCTCCAAGGTCCCTTCCAACCTTGTCCTTCTCTTCTTCCTGCTGTACAGAATAGAATACAGAATAACAGAGTGGGAAGGGACCTTGGAGGTCTTCTAGTCCAACCCCCTGCTTAGGCAGGAAACCCTACACCACTTCAGACAAATGGTTATCCAACCTCTTCTTTAAAAACTTCCAGTGTTGGAGCATTCACAACTTCTGGAGGCAAGTTGTTCCACTGATTAATTGTTCTCACTGTCAGGAAATTTCTCCTTAGTTCTAGGTTGCTTCTCTCCTTGATTAGTTTCCACCCGTTGCTTCTTGTCCTGCCCTCAGGTGCATTGGAGAATAGCTTGACTCCCTCTTCTTTGGGGCAGCCCCTGAGATATTGGAAGACTGCTATCATGTCTCCCCTAGTCCTTCTTTTCATCAAACTAGACACACCCAGTTCCTGCAACCGTTCTTTATATGTTTTATTCTCCCGTCCCCTAATCCTCTTGGTTGCTCTTCTCTGCACTCTTTCTAGAGTCTCAACATCTTTTTTATAGTGTGGTGACCAAAAGTGGATGCAAGTACGGTCTTCCCAAGGCATTATAAAGAGATATTAAACACTTCTCGTCATCCTGATTCTGTCCCTCGGTTGATGCCGCCTAGGATTGTGTTGGCTTTTTTGGCAGCGCCTGCACACGGCTGGCTCATACCGAGGACTCCAAAACCCATCTCAAAGTTACTGCTGTTGAGCCAGGTACCACCTCCTATACCAGTGATGGCGAATCTTTTTGGTATCGAGTGCCCATGCACATGCCTGTTTTTCAGCCCAAAAAACGGCCCCGGAAAATGGCCCCAAAAATGGCCTGAAAACGATCCGAAAACAGTGTGAAAATGGCCTGAAAAACAGCCTGGGAAAACAGGCCAAAAACCAGCCAAAACCAGCCCCCCAAAAATGGCCTGAAAACGCACAAAAAAATGGCCTGCAAATGAAAAATGGCGGGAAAACAACCTGAAAAATGGCCTGGGAAAACGGCCCCAAAAACAGCCCCAAAAATGGCCTGAAAACGCCCCCCAAAAACAGCCCAAAACAGCTCAAAAATGGCTCTTTGGGCAAATGGCCAAAACATGGCCTGAAAATGGCCTGAAAAACAGCATGAAAACAGCCCAAAAAATGGCCTGGAAACGCACAAAAAAATGGCCTCAAATGAAAAATGGCGGGAAAACAACCTGAAAAATGGCCTGGGAAAACGGCCCCAAAAAACAGCCCCAAAATGGCTCTTTGGGCAAATGGCCAAAATATGGCCTGAAAATGGCCCACAAATGGCCTGCAAGTGGCCTGAAAAACGGCATGAAAACAGCCAAAAAAACGGTGTGAAAACGGCCCAAAAAACAGCCAAAACCGGCCCAAAAATGGCCTGAAAACATCCCAAAAATGACCTGCATTTTTGGGATGTTTTCCCAAAAATGTTGTTTTTTTTGGGCAACGGCCAAAAAAACAGCCAAAAACGGCTCAAAAAAAACAACGTGAAAACATCCCGGAAAACATCCCAAAAAAACAGCCAAAAACAGCCCCAAAAATAGCCAAAAACAGCCCAAAAAAGGCCTGAAAACGGCCCAAAAACAGCCCGGAAAATTATCTTTTTTTTGGCTCTTTTTGGCCGTTTTTTGGGCAGTTTTCAGACCATTTTCTGGCACCCAGAAAGCCAGCTGGCGACAGCGTGTGTGCCCACAAGATCTCTGCGTGCCACCTTTGGCACGCATGCCATAAGTTCGCCATCACGGTCCTATGCCATACCTGTGCATTATGGTTTTTCTCGTCTAAATACCTCATCAAGAACAATTCCCCCATTATCTCCGTCCAGGGGAAATAACGCAAATCCACCCACACAGAAATTCTCCCTTCCAAAGTTGTCGTTTTTAACAGATTTATTAACATTCTTGCTTTCAAGAGGAAAGAACCCCCAAAACCTTTGTTTTTTTTCCCAAAAGATTAAGAGGCCCCTTTTCCCCTTTGTCCTGCTCGGGATTCCAGGCGTTATCAATTTAACCAGATGTTATTTCCTCTTTAAAAAAAAAAAAAAACACAAAAAAATTCTTGCCACCCAGCTTCGTTCAGGGCTTGGGGGGAAAAAATAATTGGCGTTACAACAAGAGAGTAATCAGGATTTTTGGGAAAGGGCCGTTCTTTGGCTGGCAACCAGTCCTATGATTTAATTTCGGTTTAAAAAAGAAGAAAAAAGCCAGGCCTCTTTCAAAGACACAAGCGCTCTCCAATTACAGGTAGTCCTCGACTTGCAACGGTTGTGTTTAGTGACCGTTCGAAGTTACAATGGCACTGAAAAAAGTGACTGACAACCGTTGTTTTCACACTTATGACCATTGCTGCATTCCCCCGTGGTCACGGGGTCAAAATTCCGACGCTTGGCAATTCGACTCATATTTATGACGGGGGTCAGGGTCTCGTGACCCTGCAAAGTCACGAGGGAAGCCAGATTCGCTTTTAACGACCGTGGGACTGACTTAATCACCGCAGAGATTCATTTAACAAGCGTGGCAACAAAAGGTCGTAAAATGGGATTAAAACACCCTTAACACGTCTCTCATTTAGCAACAGAAATGCCGGGCTCAAATGTAGTTGTAAGTCGAGGAATACCTGTTGCTGGCACTTTCCCTGTTTTTCACCCCCAAGTGCAATCCTTCAGCCCTTCCCTTCATCCTCTCACCCAGCATCTGCATCCAGAATAATAAACCCCACCCAAAATCTGCACTAAAAAAAGTCCCGTTTTGGCACACGCGACACAACCAAGTGGCAAGGAGTTCCTCCGACCACCTTCCTTTAAAGCTCCACCTTTGGGGAATCCAAAGCTGGATTTTTATTTTTTATTTTGAAATATTGCTCATCGGAAAGAGAAGAAAAAAAAAATGGGGACCCTCCCCTGCATATATATATATATTCTATCGAAATTCAAAGCCCCCCCCCTCCCTTAAGTTTCCCTGGGTAGAAGGGAAACAAGATTTAAAACACTAGCAGAACTTCGAAAAGTGCAGCGATCCATTTCGCGGCCTGCAAAAACTCGGCTTAAGAGGAAAAAGCCAACATTGCGCGCCCAAATTCTTAAAACTGGGGGTGTATCTTTGACTCCAAAAAAGGCACCCATAAATTCCCCATTTTCCCCACCCCCATTTGAAGTTCAAACCTTGGCATTGTTACGAAGAAACTGGCTCAAAGCTTTACGCCAGGGAATAAATTTTGAAATAGTTTTGGCAAATTTTTGTACGGGAACCCAGTGGATGGATAAGTGAAGCCTATCCTTCCACGCAGAACCATGCACCCTAAATTTTGCACCTCCTGCCCTCCAGCTGTGTTCAAATCCTGCCATGCAGTTGCTTGTCACTCAAGACGGCTGCAGTTCTTTTTATCATATTTTGCACCCAAGGGTTTAACTTTTCCATAGCTTAACCTGTGGGGTTGTTTTATATAGTATGTTTCCCGTCGTAATCCCCCCAAAATATTCCGAACGAAGGTTTTTATGCAGTCGCCTTTAAAAGTCCTTTCTGAAGTCCTCCGTGGATCTCTTTGCGTGATTCTCCCCCGGGGATCCATTCTTGCAGGAATTAAAACGGGGAGTCAAAAACAGTGGGGAGAATATCCCAAGGAATCGGAAACCCCTTTCTACCCGTTCCACCCCAAAAAATCCTGTCCAAATTCAGGCTATAACTACATTTGTGAACGCGCCAGTTCCGGACGGCGAGAATAAAACGACAAAATGGTGATTCCTTTCCTTGCAAAGTTCGCCCCATCCAAATTTGTCCATGGGATTTCTAGCTCCTGCAGGGAAAATCAGAGCGCAGGCAGATTTCTCCTCCTTAATTTCGCCTTTCTCCCAACAACTGCCCTGCGGGGTAGACCATCCGGAGGAAAAATGCAGAGAATTTCCGATCTGGATGGAAGAAGTCGTAAAAGAAGAGCAAAAAAAATATCACGATCCCAAACGGCCATCCACCCGGTAGGCCAAGTTAAGCCAAGAGGCGCCTTTCACAAAGACTCCTGTGAGACCCCCCCCCAAAAAAACCCTCACTACTCTCATTCAAGGGGGATTTAAGCCACAAAAATTCCTCACTAGATTAGCGAACGACGTCAGGTTTTCTTCTCCGACCTGATGCAAGGATCCTGCTTTTTTTTTTCCCCATCCAGCCGCCTTTCAAAGGAGCCTTTCCCGGTGCTTGGCCTACCCAATAATCCGAGCGTGCGTGGCGGGTTCGAATGATCCCCCCTTTGGGGTGGGTGGGTGTGGAAAAAAAACCCCAGAAACGGTGGAGGAAGTAAACCAGCTTGGCCCCCCCAAACGGCCTTATTATGATTATTATGATTATTATGATTACGACGACGCCTTCTCCATTAAAAAAAAGAAAAAAAGAAAAATCCCCTCGCCGAGGAGTCCTGTGCGGTCCCGAAAGCTGGCTCCGTTCGGCCAGCAGCCGAAACTTGGCATCGTGGTCCTTACCCATATATGGGTGGCCTAGAGTTGGCGCTCCTGCCTGGCAATCAGGAGGTTGTGGCGTTCCATCCTAGGTAGAGGCAGACACTTGAGCAAGGGAGGCGGGTTAGACTAGATGACCCCACGAGGTCCCTTCCTGTTAATCTTATATCTGGGAAGGAAGGTGGGGGAAGGAGCGGATGGTGGCTCTCCCTCCTTCCTTCCTTCTTGCCTTCCTTCCTTCCTTTCCATCCATCCATCCCTGGGAGGGGTCCTTCTTCCCACGCTCCAGGCTGCCATCCGTCCGGTGAAGCAGCAGCAGCTTTCATTCATCGGGAGAGCAAGCCGGGTGAGGCTGATCCGGGCTGCCCACGCTGCCCGTGCTGGAGCTGCCGTCCCCCAGATCGCGAGGTCCGCAAGGCAAGCTGAGTTCCGACGACCCACCTCCGGGGCTCGGGCTGGCATCCGGGCGGGCAGCGGTGGCGGCAGCCGCGGCGGCGCAATCCTCCAGGGCCAAGCAGAGCTCTTTCAGCTCCAGGTTGTCCTGCGCCAGCCTTTCCTGCAAGCCTTCCAAGCCGGCTAACTTGCGCAGGCAACCGGCCACCTCGTCGCGCAACACCTGCGCCGCGTGGTGCCCGAAGAGCTGCCAGTGGCGCGCAAGCCGCTTGGCTTTCAGCCGATCTTCGTCCAAGAAGCAGCAGAGGTCGCGCAGCTCGCGGTTCTCGGCTTGCAGCCGCCCGTTGACGGCTTTCAGCTCGCGGATCTCGCGCAGGTGCTCCTGGAGCTGCCGGTTCACGCCTTGGATCAGCCGCCCCCGTTGCACCAGAGCCGCCAGCTTCTCGCTTTCTTCCCGGCGCAAGCGGCGCACCAGCTCTTCCTTGCTGCAACCGGACAGGTCCGGTTCGCCCGACGGGGCATCGGATGCCGGAGGAGGAGGAAAAGGAGGAGGAGGATCGGGTGCATCGGGAGCATCAGCAGCATCAGCAGCAGCCGGAGGGCTGGTAGGGAGGCCGACGGCCGGGAACATCGCGGGTTCAATTCCGGCTGGTGCAAAACGGTGGCGGGTGCAACCGGTTAACCCGCCGCGGGGCCGGCATCTTTCCAAAGCTGGAAGCCGGGAGGAGCCAGCCGAGCTTGCATCTCGGCCCTCCTCCGGGAGAAAACGACGGAGGGGAGGTTGGGGAAAAGCTGCGCCTCCGCCCGGCCCCAGAAGCAGGTGCAGAGAAGGGAGAAGGGCGCCTGCGCGGAGAAAAGAAGGGGAGGGGAGGGGAAGGATGCAAAAAAAAAAAAAGAAAAGAAAAAGAAAAAAAAAATAGTGGGTGGGTGGGTGGAAGTGGGAGAGGCCGGGGGGAGCGCGCGCGTGCATGCATGCATAGGAATGGGCGGTTGGAATTAAAAGCAGCAGCTTTTTTTTTTTGCAAGCTGGGTGGGGGTAAAAAAAATTGGGGAGTGGGTGGGAGGGAAACGGAGCCGCCTTGCAACCTTTCCACCCCCCCTCGCATGCAATCCATATCGAGGGTCCTCCTGCACCCACCCACCCGCTCTGGGGGGTCTGTGGGATTCCCCCCCCGTCTTCCCCGGCAGCCTTTCTGCAAAGGGGGATTGATTGCCATCCCGCAGAGATGCGGGATTGGGGTTAGTTAGGGGGTTGGGGGTGGGTGGGTGAGTGGGAAACGGAGCTGGCTTGCAACCCCTTGCATGGATTAAGGGGGCTTCCCCTGCACCCCACCCATTCTGGGGAGGGGATCTGGGACCCCCCCTCGTGGGCAGCCTTCTGCAGCTTGGGAAGGGGCGCGCGGGGGTATGCAAAAGCCGGGGGAAGAGGGGTGTCTAAGCTGGGGGAAATTGAGGAGTGGGTGGGTGGGTGGAGGGAGGGAAACGGAGCTGGCTTGCAAACCCCTTTCCCCCCGGGTTTCAATCCGGATTGGGGATTCTCCTGCACCCACCCACTCACCCACCCACTGGGGGGGGGTCTGCAGCTTGGCAAAACCGACCCCCGCAGTGGTTTCCTTGGGGTTAGGGGGGCGTGGGTGGGTGGGAAACAGAGCTGTCTTGCAATCTTTCCCCCCACACACACACACTGCAATCCGGATTATTAGGACGGGGGTCTCCTCTACCCACCCACCCACCCACTCTGGGGGTCTGGGACTCCCACCCCCCTTGGCAGCCTTCTGCAGCTTGGCAAGCGGATTCCATCCGCCCGCCTCCCCAAAGTGGTTTCCGGGCATGGATTTATTTATTTTATTTTATTTTATTTTATTTTATTTTATTTTATTTTATTTATTTATTTATTTATTTATTTATTTATTTATTTTTAATTTGATTTATATGCCGCCCTTCTCCAGAGACTCGGGGCGGCTTACAATGCGCTAAGCAATAGCCTTCATACTTTTGTATATTTATACAAAGTCAGCTTATTGCCCCCACAATCTGGGTCCTCGTTTCACCTACCTTTGAAAGGATGGAAGGCTGAGTCAACCTTGATTGATTGATTTTTTATTTACATTTGTCATACATTTATTCCATGTATTTATATGCCGCCCTTCTCCAGAAGGACTCAAGTTAAAAACAGGTACAACAAAATCCCATTTTAAACCAAATGAACTAATAAATAATCAATAATAAAACCCAGAATCAGAGTCAGCCTATTGGCTCGAACAGCCAAGTCTTCAGGTCCCGATGGAAGGAGTGGAGATTAGGAGCCGTCCCGAGCTTGGTAGGCAACTCATTCCAGAGGGTGGGAGCACCCACAGAGAACGCCCTACCCCTGGGCACAGCAAGGAGACATTGGCATGGGATGCAGGGAGTTGGGGCAGGGGGGCGTGGGTGGGTGGGGGAAACGGAGCTGGTTTGCTCCCTTTCCCCCCGCTTGCAATCCGGATTAAGGGTTCTCCTGCACCCACCCACCCACTCTGGGGGTCTGGCAGTCTTCTGCAGCTTGGCATGACCCTGGCAAGCAGATTCCATCCACCCCCACTCCCCCGCCGTGATTTCCAGGGTTGTGGCAGGAGGCGTGGGGATGGGAATAGAGTGGGGGTCCCGGTAGGGTCTGGTGTAGGACACTTGAAGGATGGGAGATGGGTGGTTTGGAGGAGTTGGTGCCAAAGGACGATCTGAGGGGTTGAATTTGGTTAGGACTAGTGTGCTGGTTAGAGTAAATTGTTAGTTTAGGAATTAAGAGTTGTTGTTGGTTGCGAAGTCGTGTCCGACCCATCGGGACCCCATGGACGACGTTCCTGCAGGCCTTCCTGTCCTCTACCATCCTCCGGAGTCCATTTAAGCTCCCGTCAACTGCTTCGGTGACTCCATCCAGCCACCTCCTCTGCCGTCTCCTTCTTCTTCTTTTGCCCTCCATCGTTCCCAGCATTGGGCTCTTCTCCAGGGAGTCCTTCCTTCTCCTTAGGTGGCCAAAGTGTTTGAGTTTCCTCTTCAGGATCTGGCCTTCTAGAGAGCAGCCAGGGTTGATCTCCTCTAGGACTGACCGGTTGGATGGCCTTGCAGTCCAAGGGACTCACGGGAGTCTTCTCCAGCACCAGAGTTCAAAGGCCTCCATCCTTTGGCCTTCTCAGCCTCCCTTTTGGTCCAACTTTCCCAGCCATCCATTGCAACTGGGATTAAGGAATTAAGAGCTATCCGTTTAAGAGATTGCTTCCTGGGAAATGTAGTTTTATGTCACCTGGTCACCTCTTGTGTTTCTGATTGGCTGCCGGGCGAGTGGGGGAGGAGCAAAACGTGCTATAATCTCGTTTTTCACCTACTGAATTGGGAATAGATTATGTGCACCCCAGAAGACTCTCTTCGACGACTGTTGAGTTATTGTTTGGAGATTGCCTGATGAATGAAGAAAAATCTGCATTATACCTTTTTTTCCGTGGAGTTTGTTGCTTGCAACAGGAACGGGGAAAACGAGGAGTGTTTGCATGTTTTTTTCTCTTTTTGCACAAAATAAGAATTAACGGAGAGAATAGATTTTGCAGGATATGCATGAGTAAGCCAAGCTCCTACAGGACGCATTTGCACTGGAAAGTTACTATCGAGCTGTTTCTTTGGTTCTTGCTTGAAAGAAAAAAAATAACTAAAAATTGGGCAAAAGCCTTAGAGTTTGTAAGGCACCCACAGTCCAAGTTGGGACCCCAATCCTGGGGGAGAAGCCCCTTAAGGGACCCCAAAATTGGACAGCCAGCTCTGCAATCCTCATCAAAGGGAAACCTACTCCAAGTGTTAGTCTAGGCTGCAGCGCCCTCTGGTGACTAATCTGCAAGCAACAGGCTCCATATTCAATCAACCCACACATAGTGCACCCCTAGTGGTTATAGACTGAATTGCACCAACATCTACAGCCGTGATGACGAACCTATGGCACACGTGCCACAGGTGGCCCGTGGAGCCATATCTGTGGGCACATGAGCGTTGCTCTAGCTCAGCTCCAGCGTGCATGGGCACGCCAGCCAGCTGATTTTCGAGCCTCTCGGGCCCACCGGAAGTTGGAAAACAGGCCATTTCCGGCCTCCGGGGGTGGTAGGGGAGGCTGTTTTCGCTCTCCCCAGGCTCCAAGAAAGCCTCTGGAGCCTGGGGAGGACGAAAAATGGGCTTTCTGGGCCCACCGGTAACCCTTTTGCCTGTCTTGATGAGTTCAGGACACAAAAGCCTATCATTCGAAAACTACCATGCGACTCATTGTAGAATGGGTTGAGTTATCTGCTGCTGTTGTGGCCTATCAGCGGCCTGTGCAGCTAGTAGCTGATTCCAACAGCGAGGAGGCTGGTGTGGTGATGTGCCAGCAGCCTGTGCAGCTGGCACTCGAGTCAGACAGTGAGGAGGCTGGAGAAGATGTGGTGCCAGAGGCGGGGATTCAGACAGGGCCTTCAGAACCTCCAGAAGCTCCCATAAGTGAAGAGGAAGAAGAGGAGGAGCCTCTTATTGATGCACGGGTGCGCAGAGCTGCCGAAAGGCAGGAGTGGCTCCTCAGGAGGAGGTCTCCTCAAGAGGCTTGGGGCTAATTGGCCTCTCCCTTAGCCTATTTAAGGAAGGACGACGACTGAGGCAATTTGCAGGAAACAACTTCGTTCATATTCCTTCACATCTTGATTCCAGAAACGTTTGATTCGGCTCTTGTTTCTCTCTTGCCAGTTTTCCTGCAAATTGCTTCTGGGCATTCTGCCAACCACAGTAAGATTACTGTGCTTCAGAATTGAGTTATTCTTTGGATTCCTGTCGGCTGTTAATGAAGTTAAATTAAGAGCCCTTGTTCAGAAAAGACTGATTTAAACTAAACACAACTAAACTAAACACAAACTAAATTGTGTTGCTGGTCATTTAAACCTTATGGGAGGGGCCAGTCATCTCTTGGCCTTACTCCTGAGTCGTCCTCTCTGCTTAGGTGCTCCTACCTTCTGGCAGCTCTTCTCATACGTGCACTAGGAACAGGCTCCCCCTGTTCCTCTGCCTCTCTACTATCAGCCTCTGGAGGCTCCAAAGTCCGCATATCACTCCCCGATGGCCCTGGCCCCATCTCTGCCTCCGACGCAGAGCCCTCATCCGGGCCTTCCCCAGCCTCCAGGACTGGCCCCTGTTCTTCCTCAGCCTCACCGCTGTACGACTCCGCTGCCAGCTCCGCAGGCTGCTGGCGGACCACAACAGGGCCGTGTGAACTCTGGCAATGGGTTCAGGAAGGATGCCCGCCTTTGTCTGGCTCCCGGAAAAGTAATTTCCTTTGCATTTTGTGGGAAACTGGCTCTGAATCATTGGTGGCACTTTTAGCTGGCTCTCACACATCCTGCCTGGCGGCAACTTTTGCGTTAAGTGAGCATTGTCTGAGTTTGCAGGATAACATCCCACATCTTGGATTTCTTAAAATCCAAGGGTTGGATTTTACATCACAAACCAGGTTTAAGCTTGATGGGCGAGTCGTCAGTTGGAAATAAATTTCCCCTTAAATCCAATTTTCTATGGGTCAGTTTGGAGGGGATAAACCGAATTCTTCTTTAGGATTGATTTGTCAAATGCTATTCCCCCATACCTCCAAAAAAAAAAAAGATTTAAAAGCCAAACTAAAAAAAGATTTAAAAGCCAAAGTTTTAAAAACTTCACTTTTCCTTTTCCCTCCACGAATGTTTTTCTTCGGTGTCTTTGCCTTTATCAAACTGCAGCCCCAAGAGCAGTGATCTTCTTTTGACTTAAATCTGATTATAAAACTGAAATTAAATCGCAAAGAGGTCTCGGTCGTAGTTCTTTTATACCAGAATAAATCCAGGTTTGCTATCTTGGCTTGAAACCGAAGGACAGTGTGGCTGATTGGCACTATGGTTAGCCAAACTATGGTTTAACCTTGTTAAACTACAGGTAAACCTCGACTTGAATTGACTATTCAAAGTTCTGAAAGACACTGAAAAAGTGACACACTTAATGACCGTTGCAGCATCCCCATGGTCGTAATCAAAATTCAGGCGCTTAGCAATTGATTCATATTTATGATGGTTGCAGTATCCCTATGTCATGCGATCCCCTTTTGCGACATACTGAAAATCAACGGGGAAGCTGGATTCATATAACAACCGTGTTACTAATTTTAACAAGTGCAGTGACTCACTTAACAACTGCAGAAAGAAATAGCGATAGCCCTTAGACTTATATACCGCTTCACAGTGCTTCACAGCCCTCTCTAAGCGGTTTACAGAGTCAGCCTCTTGCCCCCAACAATCTGGGTCCTCATTTTACCCACCTTGGAAGGACGGAAGGCTGAGTCAACCTTGAGCCAGTCAGGATCGAACCGTTGACACTGGGCAGAATTAGTCTGCAATCCTGCATTCTAACCACTGGGAAGGAAGGGAAAGGGAAGGGAAGGAAGGAAGGAAGGAAGGTCAATAGCATTTAAGACTTATATACCGCTTCACAGTGCTTTTACAGCTGTCTCTAAGCGTTTTACAAAGTCAGCCTATTTGCCCCCAACAATCTGGGTCCTCATTTTACCGAGCTCGGAAGGACAGAAGGCTGAGTCAAGGTCGTAAAATGGGGCAAAAACTCACTTCTCAAAGGTCTCGTTTAGCAACAGAAAAGTTGGACTCCATTATGGTTGGGGACTATGGAGTTTTTGGCAACACGCTGAAGCCTAAACTCTGCCCTGCTCCTTTTGCTCCTCCAAAACTTGGCCTCGATTCTTAGCATGCTGCCAAATTCGCCTCTGCACATTTCCCATATTTTTTTTTTTTGTCCCTGTCGTCGGGAAAAAGACGGATAAGCGCGATTGCACAGGCAAGACACTTTTAATTTGTTTTTCTCCGGGGTTGCCAAGGTTCAAGAGGATGCGAGCCAGGCCAGAAACCTTTAAAAGAAAGGGAGCGAGAAAAATGCAATTTTATTTTATTTTTTTGACATGCCTGGGTGCCCTGCCAAGTAGAACTCAGTGTCTTCCTAGTTGCTTTTGACTCCGGAGGGTTTTGACGGTTCTGGCATTCAAAGGAAAGCAGAAAGAAATTCCTGCCTGGATGGGGGATCTACCGGCAGAGATATAGGGCTGGGGGTTCGAAACACGGAGACCCCAATTTTGCTTGCGGAAGAGAGAAGATACCAGATGGTTCTACCGGTGGACGGCTTGGGCTGTGTTGATTTACCATGCTCCTCTCCGGCCCCATCAACACCCCAGTTGTTAACTAAAAGCCACACGCAACCAGGCACCGCATAAATACAGGTTAGTCCTCGACTTACGACAATTGATTTAGTGGCCGTCCAAAGTTACAACGGCACTGAAAAAAGTGACTTACGACCAGGGTGGGCTTCAAAATTTTTAGCAAGGGATACTGTGCCCGGTTGCTGGGTGGATGTGGCCAAGGTGGGCATGGCCTAGTCGGGTGGGGGGCATTTTTGCCCTCCCCAGGCTCCGGAGGCTTTCCTTGAGCCTCCGGGAGGGTGAAAACGGCCTCCGCAGGCTCTGGAGGCCCTCCGGAGCGTAGGCCCGTTTTTTGCCCTCTCCGAACCTCCACGCACCACCCTGCACTTACCTGCATCCAAAACGGGCCGCGTGGGGACTCCTAGGAGGGGAGGGGAGGGGTGGGCGGGGCCAGCCAGAAGTGGGATTTGGGGCTTCTCCGAACTGCACAGAATCTTAGCTAGAGGTTCTCCCGAACCCCTGCGAACCCCCCTGCTTACGACCACTTTTCACACTTGCGACCATTGCAAGCATCCCCATGGTCACGCAAGCAAAATGGAGACACTTGGCAGCTGTCTCCTATTTATGATGGTGGCACTGTCATTGTACTCGGTGTACATTGGCTGAGGATGATGGTCCTTGTAGTAGTGGTAGTTAGGGAAATCCCTATTTGCAAAGAACGGTGCTTATTCTGTGGATTACAAATGCAATACTTGGTTATAATGCGAGTAGCCAAAACTCGGGATGAGCCTCATTCTAAGAGATGGCAGAATAACTGATGAATAAATGAGATTTTATTTAAAAGCACAAAGGGATCAATGTTCTCCAATGCTCAAAACAATGAATTAATCATGCTTCTAGTCCTCAGCTTCAGCACTATTTCCACTCCCAAAGCCCAAAGGGATTCACCTTTTTATAGGCACAAAACAATGAATTAATCATGCTTCTAGTCCCCAGCTTCAGCACTATTTCCAGTCCCAAACCCCAAAGGGATTCACCTTTTTATAGGCACAACACAATGAATTAATCATGCTTCTAGTCCTCGACTTCAGCACTATTTCCAAAGTGATCCAGTTTTTTATATGCACACAACACTGAATTAATCATGTTTCTAGTCCTCAGCTTCAGCACTATTTCCAGTCCCAACGCCCAAAGGAATCATTTTTTTAAAAGTGCACAAAATCATGTTACTAGTCCTTAGTTATTTTCCAGTCTCATTTTAGGTCTCAAAATGTGCGTGTATACTTTATTTTATTTTATGCTGCTCCTTCCAGAAGGCTTAACCACGCTAAGGAAGCCTCCTCTGAAATGCATCGGATCACAACTCCCATAAGCCCCATCCTAGGCTTATAGTTATGACCCATATATGAACTATAGGTATGGACGGAGTTTGCGCATGCGCTGCCTTTCCTTTTCCTCCCTCCCCGCCGTATTATCGGTTTCCATCTTTATCACTGGCAAGCGCGGACTAGGAGGTCTTCGTCAACCCGCCGTCCGTGCCAATAGTAAAGATGGAAACCGAGAATACCAGCGGGGGGGAGAGAAAAGGAAGCGCACGCGCAGATCCCACCCAGGCTGGCGGCGACCCGGAAGAGATTCTGCCCGGAGTTGGTCACGTGAAAGGGCTCTATCTAAACAGTTGCAAATGGCTGCTGGTGGGTTTTTTGCAGCTGGATGGATATTGAGGGGAGCCGTTTGGGGCTTGGCTGGCCGGGCTTTTTGTGCGGAGATGGGCCGCTGAACGAGCCGGGAAGAAACGGGTAGACTCTATATAGCAAGAGGGTGGGGGGTGGAGGTCTGTCTTCCAAGGCTTGGGTGCCTCTGAGCATGTACAGAGTGCCTCGCCTCTTCCCTTTCTCAAGGGAGCAGAGAATGGCTGGCCAAGGTGTGTAAAGCGAGGAGGGGAATAATATAATATTAATATAATATAATATAATATAATATAATATAATATAATATAATATAATATAATATAATATAATATAATATAATATAATTAATATAATATAATATAATATAATATAATATAATATAATATAATATAATATAATATATTTTAAAATATTAAAATAATAAAGCTGTCAAGCAAGGGGAATAATATATAATAAATATATAATATATAATATAATATAATATTTTTTTTAAAAAAAATTGATTTATATGTCGCCGTTCTCCGGAGACTCATGGCGGCTTACAATGTGCTAAGCAATATTTTAAAATATTAAAATCTGTAAAGCGAGGGGAATAATATAATATTAATATAATATAATATAATAATATTTTAAAATATTAAAATAATAAAACTGTAAATCGAGGATGGGAATAATATAATATATAATATAATTTAAAATATTAAAGCTGTCAAGCAAAGGGAATAATATAATATAATAAATATAATAATATTTTAAAATATTAAAATAAAGCTGTCAAGCAAGGAATAATAATATAAATATAAGATAATATTTTAAAATATTAAAGCTGTCAAGCAAGGAGGGGAATAAATATAAAAATAATAAAAACACAAGAAAAGGGGAAAAAATAGCTATTGTGAATATAAATCAGATTTTTAACTCCTCCTATTAAAATAGCATTTATTAAAAATAAGACCTGCGCCTTTCCTAGAGTGCATTTTTTTCATGTGATTGACTGTCCATCCCTTTCTTTGGAAAATAGGTTTTTTTTTAAAAGAGGTCCATCCCCCAAAATGTGTAAAAATTGAGCAGGATTTTGACGACTGCTGTGAACATGCACTGTTAATAAATTTTAATACATTTCGACACCACTTGTGCTTGCTTTTGGACGCAGGTTTCACCATCCTCCTGTCTTCCTTTCTGTGGAAATTTAGAGTGGTTTTATTTTTAAAAAATGTCCATCCTTCAGTTCAATATTTTGGGGGGGCCTTTGTCTTTTGAATTTCCCCAACACCCATAAAACACAAGAATTTAACAACCAGGCTGGGAAAACTTCCAAACTTCTTGGGTGGAACTTTCTGTAGCTGGGAAGGTCTCGGAGGGGGAAAAAGAGCTTGTGGACTAGAAACTTGACTTCTCTGCTTTCCTTGCAGGCTGTGAGGTGCAGCTTGATGCTAGCAAGAGATTCCATGCCAGAAGAGCGGGACTCCATTAATCATGACCAGCAATCTGGATATTTTTGTGGGCAACACTACCTTGATCGATGAAGAAGTCTATCAACTGTGGCTAGATGGATATTCTGGTAAGTCTCGGTCCTTCACCTCCGTTGTCTGTTTCTCATGAAAAAGACAATTATGAAACGGTGTTTCTCATCATTGGCAACTTGAAGATGAGAAGGACTACAACTCCCAGAATTCCTCAGCTGGTTAGGGGAACTCTGGGAGTTGAAATCCACCCCTGTTAAAGCATGCTGGCTGGGGAATTCTGGGAGTTGTAGTACTCCCATCTTAAAGCATGCTGGCTGGGGGATTCTGGGAATTGAATTTCACCCATCTTAAAGCTGCCAAGGTTGAGGAATCCTAATCTAAGGCAGGGGTCCCCAACCTTTGCAATTTTAAGACGAGTGGACTTCAACTCCAAGAATCTCTCAACCAGCATGCTTTAAGATGTGAGAACTTTATCTCTCAAAATTCCCCAGCCAGCAATTGGAAGTCCACCCATTTTCAAGCTACCTGTTGTGACCTAAGCTTCCCCAAAAAGCACGAAGCAGAATCCTGGTCCCGACAAAATCCTTTTTATTAAACGAACAATGAATTCCCCTCATTCACATCCAGCCAAGTCTTTCAAGGGAGAATTTAAAGTCACAGACCTCATCTGGCTTGGAGAGCTGCCAGGCCCGATATCTTCAAACCTTGGCAAGGCGTCTCGGAGAGTCACGAACCAATTAGACAAAGTAATTGTCTCCTGCAAACTCCACTCCCCTTTCGCTCCTCTTTTATTCCCTCTGGGAGGGGCCATTCATCGTCCACTTGTGGCTTTACTCCTGAGTCGACCCTTGTTCTTTAGTTCTCTTCGTCTGGCAATTCTGAGCATGCGCACCCTGGGAACAGGCTCCAGCTATTCCTCTGCCTCGCTGATGTCTGACTTCGAAGGCAGCTAATAACTGGCATCCGGCCCTGGCCCCTTCTCTGCCTCCGACGCAGAGCCCTCATCAGAGCCTTCCCCAGACTCCAGGACTGGCCCATGTTCCTCCCCAACCTCCTCACTGTCCGAATCTACTTCCAGCTCTGCTGGCTGCTGGCGGGCCACAACACTACCACGTTTGAGAAACAGTAGAATAGATGATCTCGAAAGTCCCAATCCTGGCAACCTCGGAGAACACGAACTGGATTCTTGCATGTGTTTCCTTGTGGCTCTGTGCATGCTTTTTCTTGGCTGTGATTAGTTACATTCGCCTTAACGCCGGGCAGAAATGTTTGCAGTCTATAAATCTTCCCTGGTGTGAAACTGACTTCTTCAGACAAACTTTTCCCTCTTGGCTTTCTCCAGTCGATGATGCCGTCTCTCTTCGGCTGCGTTCTGGCATCCTGGAGCAGACCGGCGCCACGGTTGACGTCCTCCAGAGCGATACCATGGACCATTACCGCACCTTCTATATGTTGGAGCGTCTCCTCCATTCTCCCCCCAAGTTGCTGAACCAGCTGCTTTTCCAGATCCCGCCTTGCCGGCAGACGATGCTGATTGAAAGGTGGGCTGGTTGAAATAGTGGGTAACATGGCCCCTGGGTCGGATTTGGGCCACATACTCACTTAGATAGACTGTGGCAACTCAGCTGTTGCTTAGAATGGAATGGAATGGAATGGAATGGAATGGAATGGAATGGAATGGAATGGAATGGAATGGAACGGAACGGAACAGAACAGAACAGAACAGAACAGAACAGAACAGAACAGAACAGAACAGAATAGAACAGAAGAGAAGTGTGAAAAACTCATAAGTTGCTTTTTTTCAGTGCCGTCGTAACTTTTGAACGGTCACTAAACGAACTGTTGGAAGTCGAGGACTACCTGTTGTAGCAATGTTTTTATTCCTTCCCAGGTACTATGCCTTCAATGCTGCTTTCGTCCGTGAGGTGCTGGGAAAAAAGCTATCAAAAGGAACCAAGAAAGATCTGGATGATATCAGTGCCAAAACTGGCGTGACTCTTAAAAGTTGTCGCCGGCAGGTAAGTTGGCGGCTGAATTCCCAAAAGTAGGAATTTTTTCTCTGCTTTCTGTAACACTTTTAACAGACTGGCGTGAAAGGCAAATACGTTTTCCAGATGCTTGATGATCCAGAATCTTGTAAATACAGGGCTTTTTTTTTTGTAATGTTCTGACCTAGACTTCCTTAGAAAGTATAAAGCACAATCTTAGTCCTGCAAAACCTCTTTTAATTCATACGGCTGTAAATTCCTTTCATTTACAGTCCGCATAAAACAGTCTTTCAGAGGAAGGTTATCAACACCCACCTTATCTTATGTGGAACGCTGCCAGAGAGCTAATTTCCAGACGCAGGGCAAAGCCAAACTTGGCACAGAGTCACAAACAGAATTTTCAAATCTGGAATCGGCCAGATGAACTAACTGCTTCCTGCAAAAGCTCACGCCCCATTCGCTCTTCTTTTATGGGAGGGGCCAATCATCTCCAAGCCTTACTCCCAAGTCGACCCTGTTTCTTAATTGTTTTTGTCGTCTGGCAGCTCTGTGCATGCGCACACTGGGAACAGGCTCCTGCTGCTCTTCTGCCTCGCTGATGTCAGACTCCGGAGGCTGCACATAACTATCAGATGGCCTTGTCCCCCTCTCTGCCTCAGATGCAGAGCTCTCGTCCGAGCTTTCCCCAGCCCGCAGGACTGGCCCACGTTCCTCCCCCACCTCCTCACTGTCCGACTCTGCTGCCAGCTCCGCATGTAAGAAGGGTGGGATGCAAACAAAATAAAATTGGTTAGTCGCACCAGGTACAGGCCCACTCCTGATTTATTTATTTATTTATTTATTGCAACCCCAGACTAGCGTGGTTTGTCTCCCACGGTGGCGTAAAGTGTTGTGGGTTTTTTTTTCCCCCTTCCGTTTCAGTTTGACAATTTCAAGCGTGTTTTCAAAGCCGTGGAGGAACTGCGTGGGTCGTTAGTGGAAAACATTCAACAGCATTTCTTGCTTTCCGATCGGTTAGCCAGGTACGAAAATAAGCATGGGTGATGTAATTGTGCTCAAGGTAGAGTTATTAGGACTCTTACTTTGGCGGGGTGTGTGTGTGTTGGACTAGAACAGTGATGGCTAACCTTTTTGCCATTGTGTGTCAAAAGCGGGAGGGGGAGCGGGCGGGGGGGACACACGCACGCGTGCCCACATCCATAATTCTATGCCCCCTGCCCCCCCTCATGCTCCCCCTGCTTTTGATACGTGATGGCACCGTGGGCCCAGTAGGGTTCCAGAGCTCCAGAGCTCCCAGAGCCTTTCTAGGAGCCTGGGAAGGGCAAAAACAGCCTTCCCCACCCTTCCTAGAGGCCCTCCGGAGGCTAGAAACAGCCTGTTTCCTGACATCCGGTGGGCCCAGAAGGCCTGAAAATCAACCGGCCGGCGCACGCATGCTTGCCGGAGCTGAGCTTGCGTGCCCACCAATATGGCGCCACGTGCCACCTGTGGCACCCGTGCCATAGGTTCGCCATCACGGGACTAGAAGATCTCCAAGATCCCTTCCAGCCCTGCGATTCTATGAATCCCAGATTCTGGGCATCCAGTCCACCAGAAAATCTCTGCTTCTCACACATTCTCCCTTCCTCCCTCCAGGAGTGAAATGCTACCGGTTCGCATTGGTTCGGAGAACTGGTAGCGGCGGCAGCGCGAGGCTCCGCCCCAACCCCAACCCCGCCTGGACGTCGTTACTTCCTGGTTTTAACCAGGAAGTAACCTGTTTTTTATCCTCTGGAATAGGGAAATCTTTTTTTTTTTTGCATCTAAATTGCAGCTTGGAGAAGGAAGCCATTTTGTCTCTTAAGCAGAAATACAGCTTTTTGCGCGCAATGGACCTGCAGCAAAACACAAGACTTTGGGCCGATAGGTCAAGGCTCTTTCCCTTTATCCTTGCTGACCAGCTGTCCTATCTATTTATTTATTTATTTATTTATTTATTTATTTATTTATTTATTTATTTATTTATTTATTTATTTATTTATTTATTTATTTATTTATTTATTTTCTATACCGCCTTTCTCCCGTAGGACTCAAGGCGGTGTACAGTCAAGAAAGAATATAGATACACAAACATCATAAAATTGCTAATTAAAATTATTATTATAACATAGTTTGGCCCAATTAAATAGGACCCAAAATTAGATAACATTTTAAAATCATTCACATGTTCATATGTTTAGCCCCGCCTGTTGGAACATCAGGGTCTTGAGGGCACAGCAGAAAGCACGGAGATCAGGGATATTTCGTATCTCAGGGGGCAGTTCATTCCAAAGGGTTGGAGCCCTCACAGAGAAGGCCCTCCCCCGGGAGTCCTAGTGGTTAAGCTGGCCTGACTTAAACCCCCAAACTCTTCTCCACCCCCCCACCCCACCCCACCCCCAGGGACTATGCCGCCATCGTGTTCTTCGCCAACAGCCGCTTTGAGACCGGGAAGAAGAAATTGCAATATTTGAGCTTCGAGGATTTTGCCTACTGTGCTGAGCAAATGATCGAGAATTGGACGCTGGGGGCGATGGGTAAGAGGGCAGATCCTTCAGGGTATGGGGTGAAGGGATCCTGGAGGAGACCAGGCCCTTCTCCAGTGGGAATTCAGGTTCTGTTGCACCCGTAGCGATGGATTGCTGTAATCTTAAGAGCAGCACTGACCCCATTCTCAATCTCTCTCTTTAATTTTAGGGAGTTTTTTTCATAACTTGCGTCAGCTTTACCAGACAGGAAACACGGCCAGATAAACTACCGTATTTTTTGGACTATAAGACACACCTACATTTAGAAGAGGAAAACAAAACAAAAAAAGTTTTTGACCTCTGTGCGCCCCATTTTTGGCCCTTTTCCAGCCTTTTGTTTTGTTTTGGTTTTTTTGCCCGTTTTCAGAGCTTTTTTGGCCCTTTTTTTGAGAATTTTTTGGCCTGTTTTTTCCGAAAAAACAGGCCGAAAAAAGCCTTGAAAACAGATCAAAAAAAAGCCTCGAAAGCAGGTTAAAAAAAGCCTCGAAAATGGATTTAAAAAGCCTCGAAAGTGGGCTGAAAAAAGCCTCAAAAACAGGCCGAAAAAAGCCTTGAAAACAGATTGAAAAAAGCCTTGAAAGCGGGTTAAAAAAAGCCTCGAAAATGGATTTTAAAAGCCTCGAAAGTGGGCTGAAAAAAGCCTCAGAAATGGGCCAAAGAAGCCCCGGAATGGGCCAAAGAAAGCCTCAAAAACAGGCCGAAGAAAGCATCAAAAATGGGCTGAAAAAAGGTCTGAAAACAGGCCAGGAAAAAAGGCCCGAAAGGCAAAAAAAACAGCTGCTGGCGGGTGGACGAGGCTTCAGCAATATTCGGTCTATAAGACACACAGATATTTTCACCCCCTTTTGGGAGACAAAAAAAGTGTGTCCTATCGTCCAAAAAATACGGTAATTCTGCTTTATTGTAAAGCTCCATTAACAGAATCGTGCAAATCTGAAAGTACGATTCTTTCCCCCTCGCCCCAATAACAATCGGAGAAACTAGGGAGGGTCCCTGCTCAGCATTTGCCCTACCTGTAATCAGGGGTGGGATTCAAACATTTTAGCAACCGGTTCTCTGCCCAGTTGCCGGGTGGGCGTGGCCATGGTGGGCGTGGCCTACTCAGCCTCCTGCAACACAGCAGGGGAGGGGCGTTTTTTCCTTCCCCAGGCTCCGGAGGCTTTCTTCGAGCCTCCAGGACAGTGAAAATGGCCTCCCCGGGCTCCGGAGGCCCTCCAGAGGCCGGAAACAGGCTGGTTTTCCAAACTTCCAGGAGGCCCGATTTTCGCCCTCTCAGACCCTGCACTTACCTGGCATCCAAAACGGGCCACGTGGAGACTCCTGAGAGGGGTGGGGTGGGCGTGGCCAGCCAGTCCTTGCAACTACCGGTTCGGCGAACCGGATGTAAAAGTAGCAACCGATTCTCCTGAACCGGCTGAATCTCACTCCTGCCTGTAATGCAGCTGAAGGCTGAGTAGTCTTTTATCTGACCATTCCACGCTCTTGTCTCCCAAGGTCTTCCCCACTTACACATCCCTGCACACACTCTGAACTCTTTCCATAGATCTAGATTCTCTCCCCCCTCCCCTCCTTTACCGCCTGAGAAACTAGGGAGGGTCCCTTCTGAGCCTCCTGAACATCCGTCATCACTTACGTTCACCGCCTGGGGTTCCTTCTAAAGGCAGAAAAGCAAACAAACGGACCGATAATTGACTCACTTTTTAATCTGTCCTGGCAGATACCAACGTGGACGATATGGACGTCGATTTGGATAAAGAATTTTTACAGGGCCTGAAAGAGTTAAAAGTTCTGATTGCCGACAAAGATCTGTTAGATCTGCACAAGAGGTATATATATGGGGAGGGGTCCTGCGAAGGGGGCTTGGCAGGATATTCAAAGCTTTGGCGCAAGGCAAATGATAGAGCTTTGCATTTTTCCCGTAAAGCAGGCGAATAAGTTGTTAGGAGCTGGCCGGAGGCGCCACGAATTAAATATCATTTTACAACGTTTCATTCACTCCCAAGACTTTTGAGCGGTTCACCTCAGCCATAGAGGGAGGTAACAAAGCTCCTTAGCAAGCTGAGGGAAGTCTCATTCCTCGGAGAATGCTGAGGACTAGCGACTTGTCCCTCAATTTGGAGAGACAAAGAGCAGAACACCGGGTCGAACTCCTCGACTTAACGACTTGTCCTTTTAGCAACTGATTCAGAGTTAAGGTACGCGGTGGCTCAGGGGCTAAGACGCTGAGCTTGTCGATCAGAAAGATCGGCAGTTCAGCGGTTCGAACCCCAAGTGCCGCGTAACGGGGTGAGCTCCCGTGACTTGTCCCAGCTTCTGCCAACCTAGCCGTTCGAAAGCAGGTAAAAAATGCAAGTAGAAAAATAGGGACCCCCTTTGGTGGGAAGGGAACAGCGTTCCGTGCGCCTTTGGCATTGAGTCATGCCGGCCACAGGACCACGGAGACGTCTTCGGACAGCGCTGGCTCTTCGGCTTTGAAACAGAGATGAGCACCGCCCCCTAGAGTCGGGAACGACTAGCACATATGTGCAAGGGGAACCTTTACCTCAGAGTTATGACCTGCCTGATACTTACGACTTGGATCTGACATTCCACCCAATTATCCTTTGAATGCCGAGCAACAGAATCCGTCTTGACGGACATTTGCTCTGTCCTGCATTCGCGCCACAGATTTTGCCAAATAATTTGATTTTTCGGCAAAACCACGCCGTGGGGAACAATGGCTTTCCTCAACGACCGCCACACAAACACATTGTAAAATCATTGATGGCCCTACAGCCAATCCCGTTTTACGACTGTTTCGAACTTACAACCGAAGCGGGCAGCCTCCGTTACAAGTCGTAACTTGAGGATCCCCTGTATTTTAACCTTTGCTGGGGCAGAATTGCCACCTTGGAGGGTTACACTTTTCGGGAGGAAGCTTGCGACGTTTTAAGATACTTTTTAAAATGTTTTTAAATAATTAACCAGTGGAACTGCTTGCCACCAGAAGTTGTGGTATTCCATCACTGGAGGTTTTTAAGAAGAGACTAGACAGCCATTTGTCTGGAACTATACAGTGAGCAGGGGGGTGGACTAGAAGACCTCCAAGGTCCCTTCCAACCTTGAAATAAGCAGTTGGGTGGGGGGTTTAGAATTTCTCTAAAATTTCCTGCTTTTTTCCTTTTTATACTTCACTCTACAGCCTGGTGTGCACAGCGCTGCGGGGCAAAATCTCGGTCTTCAGTGAGATGGAAGCCAATTTTAAGGTGGGTGCTGCTGGGACTCAGGCCCAGAGTTTGAATCCTGACACACCCCACAACCTCCTTGTTAGGTGGTAATAGAGAAAAAAACCCGGACAGTATCAGAGGTTTTCTCCAAGAATCATATAAATCGGGAAATGCTTGTGAGCTGTTATTTATTGGCTGGCCACACGGGGGAGCCATTGCGCTTTGGAGGGGGGAAAAATGTGGATTTTGTAGAAAAGAACTTTTTAAAAAATGCTTAAAAGGGTTTTCTGATGCAGTGTGTCAAGATGAGTGGACTTCAACTCCCAGAATTCCCCAGCCAGCTTCCTTTAAGATGAGCGGACTTCAACTCCCAGAATTCCCTAGCCAACATGGCTGGCTGGGGAATTCTGGGTGTTGAAGTCCACAGATCTTTTAAATTGTTAAGGTTTGGGAACACTGTCCTAGTGATTCCCTTGTTTACATTATATTTTATTTTATTTTTATATATTTTTAAATTTTTACTTTATACGTTATTTTATGTTTATTTTACTTCACGTTGCGTAATTTTGTTTCATTGTTTTAATCAAATTTATATAGCCTCCCCATCTCTCTCTCTCTCTTTCAGAATCTCAGTCGGGCTTTGATTAACATCGCCTCGAAGCTTACCCACAGCAAAGACGTCCGGGATTTTTTCATTGATCTAGTGGAAAAGGTAGCGCGAGTCACTGCCAAGCCCTGGGAATGTGGGTTTTCGGCTGCCTAACATTTATACTTTTTAGAACTCCCAACTCTCAGAATTCCCCAGCTAGCCTGCTTTAAAATGGTGGA
Source organism: Pantherophis guttatus (assembly GCF_059756535.1). NCBI lineage: Eukaryota > Metazoa > Chordata > Lepidosauria > Squamata > Colubridae > Pantherophis > Pantherophis guttatus. Next base: position 7,531,431 of record NC_142080.1, read on the forward strand.
TAGAATTCTCTAGCCAGCATGTTTTAAAATGAGAGACTTCCACTCCCAGAATTCCTCAGCCTGCATGCTTTAAGATGGGTGGACTTCAATTCCCAGAATTCCCCAGCCAGCATGCTTTAAGATGGGTGGACTTCAACTCCCAGAATCCCCCAGACAGCATGCTTTAAGATGGGTGGACTTCAACTCCCAGAATTCCCCAGCCTGCATGCTTTAAGATGGATGGACTTCAACTCCCAGAATTCCCCAGCCAGCATGCTTTAAGATGGGTGGGCTTCCACTCCCAGAATCCCCCAGCCTGCATGCTTTAAGATGGGTAGACATCAACTCCCAGAATTCCCCAGCCTGCATGCTTTAAGATGGGTGAACTTCAATTCCCAGAATTCCCCAGCCAGCATCCTTTAAGACGGGTGGACTTCCACTCCCAGAAATATTAAATATTAATATTAAAAGCAAGCGAACACGGTTAACCCAACCGAAGGCCCCTTCAGGCCCTGCATCGAATCCACTCAGATTTATTTGAGGCGCCTCTGATTTCATGGGATCCGGGATCCAAATCTCCTCCTCCTTCTGGGAACGCAGCCTCGGTCCCTTTTCCAAACCTCACCGGGGGATCCGAGCCCAATCTCGCTCCCTTTCCAAAACTCGTAAATTATCACTTTTCCTACCAGGAAAAGCTTGATTTTTATTATTTTTTCTCTCTTTTTTTTCCCCCCGAAACCTCCCGAAGTTTGTAGAACCGTTTCGGTCCGATAAATGGAGCTCCAACGACGTGCAGCTTTTCCTGACCCACTACACAGCCAGCGCACACTCGCTGGAAGTGTTCAGGTGTGTATAAAGCGCCTTTCTCACACTCCTTTGTTGGCAGTATGGGTAGTCCTCGACTTACGACCTCCGCCGAGCCCGAACTTTCCGTTGCTGAGCGAGGCCTTGGCTGAAGTGAGTTTTTGCCCCGTTTTTTATGACCTTGGGAGCGAATTCCTGCCGTCGTTAAACGGGTGACACAGTTGTTAAGCGAATCTGGCTTTCCCCAGAAAGGTCACAGAAGGGGATCACGGGACAGTGCAACCGTTGTAAGTGTGAGTCAGCTGTCAAGCATCCAAACGTAAATCATGTTGACCGTGGGGGAATGCTACAACGGTCGTTAAGTGTGAAAATCGGCCATAGGTCACTCTTTTCAGTGCCGTTTTAACTTTGAGCGGTCACTAAATGGACCGTCGTAAGTCGAGGACTACCTCTATTGGCAGAGCCTCTCGTGTCACAGGAAGTCCTCGACTTACGGCTGGTCATTCAGCAGCCGTTCAAAGTTACGATTCGCCCGAAAAAGGGGACTTACGACCCAGTTTCAAAGTTGTGACGGTCGGGGCCCCCTCCGCAGTCACTGCGATCGACCTTTGGGCCCTCAGCAACACAGCTGCATTTACGTCCGGTTACAGCATCCCGCTGTCACATGAACCACGGGGATGCAGTGACGGTCATAAGTCTGAGGACCCAGCTGTAGGTCACTATTTCCAGTGGCATTTGTAACTTTTGAACAGTTGCTAAATAAATGTTTGTAAGTCAAGGACTGAATTTTTCTTCAGTCGAGCTGAGTTACCTCTCATCGGTCGTCCTCGACTTATGACCGCCACTGAGCCCAAAATGCGTGACGCTAAGCAAGACACAAGTGAGTTTTTGCCTTATTTTACGACCCTTCTTGCCTCGGTTTGCTAATCACCGCCGTCGTTAAATTAGTCACCCTCGGTTGTTAAGTGAATCTGTCTTCCCCCCCCCCATCGACTTTGCTCGTCCGAACGGTTGCAAAAGGGGGAATCACATGACCCCCCCCCAGGACTTTTGCGACCGTCATAAATACGAATCAATGGTGCCAAGTGTCCGAATTTTCATCGCATGACAATGAAAAACAATCGTAAGTTACTTTTTCCCCCCCCTCTGAACAGTCACTAAAGGAGCGCTCGCAAGTCAAGGACTACCTGCATTTATCTCCAATCCTCCCAACTTTTTCCGACTTCTGGCTTTCTCCTCTTGCAGGCATCAAGTACTTTGGGAACGATACATGGGCACCCTCAAGGCCTGCCTGCTGAAGATATATCACGATTAACCCCCCCCCACCCGATTTTGATTATTTTCTTTAAATTAAAAAATAAAAACACCAGATGTTCATATTTATTTCGGGAGAGACACCCTCAAGGCCAGAGTTGCCGTGTTCCTCCGTGGCTCCTCTCCTCGCACCCGTGACCTCCAAAGCTCATCCTTCCTCTCCCCCTTATCTTTTTTTAATTCCCCTTCCTTTTGACAATGAGGACTAGTCCATTATTTTGAGTTGTTGTTGGTTTTTGTTGTTTTTTTGGCTCGGATGAAATAAAGAATCCGTTTCGGTCCCAAGCTGGCGCGTGACTTGATTTTTGGCTTGGCTAGGTTGAATGAGGAGCACTGAGTCTTAAAAGACCGTGCCTGGTGGGTGGGGGATTATGGGGGTTGTTGTCCAACCGATCCGGCACGGGAAAAGAAGGCTTTCGGCTCTCTGAATTAAAATTGGGGGGGGCTGTCTGTCGTTTGTGGGTGCTTTTGCTGAAAAGAAAATCTCTCCCCGCAAGAAGGCTCCGGCTCGATTTGGCTGGCCCAGTTGTGTTGAATTAGAGCAGGGTTTAAGGGGAGAAAGCCAGGCCTGGTCGGGGATGATGGGAGTTGTCATCCAATACATCTGGCAAGGGGAGAGAAGGGGAACTGTGAAGTGTCAGAATTAAAACTGGGTTTTATCGCTCTTGGATGATGCTGGTTTTTGGTTCTTGAGGGTGTGAAAGCACCTTCTAAAAATTATAATGGCAGGATAGGATTTTTGAGCCAGAAACCCGGGAATGCAGATTCAGACGTAAGCCGGATCCCAACATGGAAGAATGGGGAAAAATTGTGTTGGATGCTCAAAAGAGAGAGAAGTTTGGTTGGAACAGAACAAAATAAGATCTTCCTCATTTTACAACCATTCACACAAAGAAAGAGAAAGAAAGAAGGAAGGAAAGGGAAGGAAGGAAGGAAGGAAGGAAGGAAGGAAGGAAGGAAGGAAGGAAGGAAGGAAGGAAGGAAAGAAAAAGAGAGAGAGAGAAAGAAAAAGAAAGAAAGAAAGAAAGAAAGAAAGAAAGAAGAAAGAAAGAGAAAGAAAGAAAGAAAGAAAGAGAAAGAAAGAAAGAAAAGAAAGAAAGAAAGAAAGAAAGAAAGAAAGAGAAAGAAAGAAAGAAAGAAAGAAAGAAAGAATCTTTTGAAAGCACCTGAGGGCAGGACAAGGAGCAACAGATGGAAACCAATCAAGGAGAGAAGCAACCTAGAACTAAGGAGAAACTTTCTTAACAGTGAGGACAATTAACCAGTGGAACTGCTTGCCACCAGAAGTTGTGGCTGCTCTAACACTGGAGGTTTTTAAGAAGAGACTGGACAGCCGTTTGTCTGAAATGGTATATAGGGTCTTCTGCCTGAGCAGGGGGTTGGACTAGAAGACCTCCAAGGTCCCTTCCAACTCTATTATTCTCTGAAATTGCGGGTGGGCTCCATGCCTAATGAAGAGGCGGCTTAGATGTAATACAATAGCAATCTTCCAACATTTGAGGGTCTGCCACAAAGAAGAGGGGGGGGGTCGACCTATTCTCCAAAGCACCTGTACCCATAATTCCATTCCTCCCTGCTCTCCGCGCATGCGTGCGCGACCCCTTCCCCCGCGCTCCGCCCGCTTTTGATACGTGACGACAAAAAGGTTACCAGTAGGCCTGATTTGCTAAAACAGCCTTCCCCAACTCCCCCCGGAGGCCGGAAACAGCCCGTTTCCTGACTTCCAGTGAGCCTGGAAGGCCTGAAAAATCAGCCGGTTGGCGCGCGCATACGTGCTGGAGCTGAGCTAGGGCAATGCTCGCGTGCCCACCGATATGGCTCCGCGTGCCACCGTCATGGGCATAGGGTCTCCTGCTCGAGCAGGGGGTTGGAGTAATAGTAACGGTAACAGAGTTGGAAGGGAGCGTGGAGGTCATCTAGTCCAACCGCCTGATTCGAACTGCCGAATTGCCGACTTTTCTGATCGACAAGCTCAGCGGCTTAGCCGCTCGACGGCTTCCGAGGTCCCTTCGCGCTCTTGTTATTCTGTCATGCTGTTAAATCGCTTTCAGCAACAACATCCAGATTTCTCTAATGCCACCCTGCAAGGAGGGAGGGAGGGAAGGGAAGGGGGGGTGTCTTCCCCTCCCAGAGGGGCTCAACGAATATGGGGGTGCAGCCAATGGAAAGGGACAAAAACTGGCATGGAGAGGCCGAGCCCGCTTAACGGATGCAAACAGCTGGCTGGTCCCGAAAGGGTGTTTACTGCAAGCTAAGTGAAAACAGATGTTGGCTGCGAGCCTTTGACAACATCTGCTTGTCTCGGGGCCAAGAATTCGGGGTGGGGGGGCTGAGTGTGTGTGTGCCGGGCCGGGGGGGGGGCAAATCAGCCAGCGCACTCTTAGGGCACACCCGCCCGTCACTTCTCTCTCTCTCTCTCTCGCTCCGCAGCCCGGCCAGAATTGGGGGGTGTTCGCCCGAAGAAGGGGTGCCAGAGTCCGTGCCAAGCGCTTGTCAATGAGTGAGTGATGGGAGGTTTCTTTCTGGGGGGGGGGCTGGAGGGGCTGGGAAAAGGGGGCTGAGAAGGGGGGGATAGAGGAACAAGCCAGGCCTGGGAGAAAGAGCAGGAGTTGGGAAGGGGAGGAAGGAAGGAAGGAAAGGAAGGAAGGAAGGAAGGAAGGAAGGAAGGAAGGAAGGAAGGAAGGAAGGAAGGAAGGAAGGAAGGAAAGTTGTGCGTAAGTGGCAGGAAAAGGGTGCATTTTTTCCGTAAATGGTGCTCCAAAGTGACTTTGCTCCATTCGTGGGGGTCCAGGCCCCGAAGGAAAAAAAAATCTAGGGGTGCCCCTGCTCAATTCTGGGGGCGGAGGGGGTTTTGCACCAGAGAGAGTGAATAAATTTATGTCCGATGCCTTAATTTTGTGCCTAGCCCTTCTAAGACATGATCTTTGCCAATCGTGGTTTGTTCTGCTGCCCGAATGCTCCAGATGAGTTTTGGGGTAACGGAAAACTGGTTTAATTACCCCCAAGGCTCTCTTTAAGTTTGATGGGGGGGGCATTGGTAGATAGTCGTACGAGAGAGTCCGTGGGGTGCTGGCTGCCTCCCTCCCCCCCCGAGAGCCTCTAAAACCCCGCCAGCAAACTGGGATCGCGTGTCGTTGCAAGCAAATGTTTATATATCTGGAATGGATGTTCGTTCTGATTCTGCTCCGGGCCGTTTTTTCCTTCTCGCCGGCTCGGTTGGTTCAAAACCGAGAATAATTAGACGGTTATCAAAAAGTTTATTCTGCGCTTGAAACGAATAGCTGTATCCCTGTCGCTTTGGGTTTATGTCCCAGGCGTATAAAATGCAAAACTATTTTAATTCACCTGATTTGCACTTCATGGACCCCTTTCCGGATTGTTCAAGCTTCGAATCATACATACATAATATAAAAATATAAATATTAAATGTAAATATAAATATAAATATAATTGTGTGTGTGTGTATGTATATATATATCAAATTTATATTTTGCTGATAAATAAAGGGAGACTAGCTAGCTGATGAAAGCTAAATAGCTTGAAATAGATCTATAGTAGTCTCCCTTTATTTCTTTATCAGCAAAATATAAATTTGGTATAAAATGGTTTGTCGTGAATGCGACTGCTTGAGGGCTCCTGGATTGGAGCTGAAAGGCGAAAGGGAAGCAGGATGCTCCCTCCCACATATTGGGGTAGACCAGGTGCTTCGATCGAAAAACACTTTATATATTGTGAGATATTTCTCACAATCGTTCATTTAGTGATCATTCAAAGTTGCAACGGCACTGAATAGAATAGAATAGGATTCAGAATAGAATAGAATAGAATAGAATAGAATAGAATAGAATAGAATAGAATAGAATAGAATAGAATAGAGAAGGAAGAGAAGAGAAGAGAAGAGAAGAGAAGAGAAGAGAAGAGAGAAAAGAGAAAAGAAAAAGATTCTGGATAGAAGAGAAGAGAAGAGATAAGAGAATAAGATTCTGGTTAGAAGAATAGAACAGAACAGAACAGAACAGAACAGAACAGAATAGAATAGAATAGAATAGAGAAGGAAGAGAAGAGAAGAGAAGAAAAGAATAAGATTCTGGATAGAAGAGAAGAGAGAAGAGAATAGAATAAGATTCTGGATAGAAGAATAGAATAGAATAGAACAGAACAGAATAGAATAGAATAAGATTCTGGATAGAAGAATAGAATAGAATAGAATAGAATAGAATAGAATAGAAGAAAAGAAAAGAAAAGAAAAGAAAAGAAAAGAAAGAAAAGAAAAGAAAAGAAAAGAAAAGAAAAGAAAAGAAAAGAAAAGAAAAGATTCTGGATAGAAGAGAAGAGAAGAGAGAAGAAAGAGAAGAGAAGAGAGAAGAGAAGAGAAGAAAAGATTCTGGATAGAAGAGAAGAGAAGAGATAAGAGAATAAGATTCTGGTTAGAAGAATAGAATAGAATAGAATAGAATAGAATAGAATAGAATAGAATAGAATAGAATAGAATAGAATAGAATAGAGAAGGAAGAGAAGAAAAGAATAAGATTCTGGATAGAAGAGAAGAGAGAAGAGAAGAGAAGAGAATTAGATTCTGGATAGAAGAATAGAATAGAATGCTTTTTTTTACACATGGTCCTTGACTTACAACAGCTCATTTAATGACCGTTTCAAGTTACAACGGCACTGAAAAAAAAGCAACTTATGACCGTTTTTCATAGTTACGACCATGGTCCTGCAATCAAAATTCAGACGCTTGGCGACCGACTCATATTTATGACCGTCACAGTGTCCCAAGGTCACACGATCTCCGTTTTGCGACCTTCTGACCAGCCAAATCAATGGGGAAGCCGGATTCGCTTAACAACCAGGTTGTTAAACTTAACAACGGCAGTGATTCATTGAACAGCTCCGGCGAGAAACGTCGTAAAACGGGGCTTAAACAAATGTCTCGCTTAACAACAGAAATATTGGGGTCAGTTGTGGTCGTAAATCAAAGACTACCTGTAGATAATATATATATATATATTCTTTCTATCTAGACATAAACAATTAGCCTGATAAGCTATATCCATTTCTGCAGGTAGACCTGATTTATAACAATCGGGCCAATATGAAGGCCAATATTTCTGTTGGCCTCAAGTGATCGATGTTATAACCTTTTTGTAACGGTTGTTAAGCAAATCACTGCAAATGTGAGCCACGCAACGCACAATGTCATTGACTTTGCTTGTCGGAAGCCGGCTGGGAAGATCGCAAATGGCAAATCACGTGAGCGAGGGTTGTAAGTACGAGGACCGGTCGTAAGTCCGCCTTTCCAGCGCTGTTGCACCTTTGAACGGCCGCTAAACGGATCGTCCTAACTCAAGGACTGCCTGCCTAGCTTCCCCTTATTTTCGCACTGCCGGCCGCTTTGAGCCAGGGAGGATTGTATGGCAGGGTTTTAAAATAAATATATAAAACCCTGGATAGAACTTAAGTGGCAGGTCGACTTTGACATATATTGTGTACCTTTGTCTGACAAAAGGGTGTATTTAGCCTTCCTGGGAGACAGTAGCTCTGTTGTGTAAATATACACACACGCCTTCATCCGTGTTTTCTTGCCGTCGACGTCCTCAGATTCATCCAGGCACAGAAAACGGATTTAAAACTAAATAAATCCCAGCTTTTTGGAGGTAGGTGTGTCCCTCCGTTATCTCTATACGGTAAAGGTTCCCCTCGCACATCTGTGCTAGTCGTTCCCGACTCTAGGGGGCGGTGCTCATCTCCGTTTCAAAGCCGAAGAGCCAGCGCTGTCCGAAGACGTCTCCGTGGTCATGTGGCCGGCATGACTCAACGCCAAAGGCGCACGGAAAACGCTGTTCCCTTCCCACCAAAGGTGGTCCCTATTTTTCTACTTGCATTTTTTTTACGTGCTTTCGAACTGCTAGGTTGGCAGAAGCTGGGACGAGTCACGGGAGCTCACCCCCATTACGCGGCACTCGGGATTCGAACCGCCGAACTGCCGACCTTTCTGATCGACAAGCTCAGCGTCTTAGCCGCTGAGCCACCGCGTCCCTTTCATTACTATGTATACTGTTACATAAAATAACATATTATAATTACCATGTATACATAAATCTTAGAAGTTGAAAGATTATTATTATGTATATCTAAACAGCATTATCAGCAGTGGTGGTATTTAGCCTGTAAGTGGAGAGCTGCAGGTGAGCCCTGCCTTCCGCCCCACCGTTATGCCGTCCTATTTAGCCAGGTTTTCTAAGCGGCGCACACGCGTGCAAGCCATGCGTGTGAGCAAAGAGGTAGTAGAAAAAATGCTTTTAAAAATAAAAAATAAAAAAAGCCTCTGATGATTGTGTGGCTCAGCTGGGCATGGGGGGGGGGCGGCAGCAAATTTTTCCTACTGGTTCTCTGAACCACCCACCGCCATCGCTATATTATTATTATTATTATTATTATTATTATTATTATTATTATTATTATTATTATTATTATTATTATTTAATCTTTAGTGAGATTCACAGCCTTTGAGGCTGGTTAATAGCTCAGCAGCTCGAGTCCTAACCAAGGACCTAGGAACTGTTAAGGTATCGTCGGAGGATGTAAGCTGTTCCGAGTAAGGTGGTTTTTTGTAGAGTCAAAATGTTCAAGTCCGGTAAATTTAGAATTTTTAAGTAGCGGGGTAGCCTTTTGGGTATTGCTTCAAGGGCCCCAATTATTATTATTATTATTATTATTATTATTATTATTATTATTATTATTATTATTATTATTATTATTATATTTATTTATTTATTTATTTTTATAAATAATATAAAAGATATGTATATATATCCTCCTGGTTCCTGTAGTCTGCAAATTTTTTCCTCTGGAAATCCATTCCTACGCGCGCTCCCAATTTTTTCTCTGGATTTCCAGAGAAAAAAATTACAGACTTACAGGAAACCATTTGCACCACTCCGGTGACCCCGAGGACACAGATAAAACCTCCAAGTGGCCTCAAGGACCCTCTAAAAAAGGATGCAAATGACCAGCTTTGTCTGCAAGGCGTACCAATCCTTCCGTTCCCCACCATCCAGTCAGAGCTGAAGAAGCTTCTGCGATGAGAAGTGAAACGTCTTCAAAAGAAAAAAAAAATCAAGACAGTCCAGTTGCCTCTTGAAAAAAAAAATCACCTTTGGGATAAGCATAACCTTGGATGACTGGGAATCTCTACAGAGGCTGCAAATATTTTGAATTTTTAAATAATTTTTTTAATGGCTCGGTTTTTCCTCTCCCAGGTGTGAAAATGAAGCTGGTTTCCTGCATTTTCCTGGCCACACTACTGAAAGCTGCTTTCGCCCAAGAAGACCCCAATACTTACACGGTAATAAAGGGGCCGAATCGAAGCTCGGAGGCTCCTAAATTCCTAAAAGAGGAGAGAAACAAACTTTGTAGGGAAAAAAAAATTGTCTTCCATGAGCCCAGAATTGCGTTCTTAGTGGGGATATCAAGAACAAGGTGATTGAGGGAATGCGGGATTTGAACCGGGGAAATAACCTTGCTTGGTCGTTGAAACGCTGGCATCGATTCTTGTCGTTCAGTCGAGGACTACCTGTGAAAGGGAACTCTGAACATATGCAGAGGGTGCCTCTTCTAGTCATTTATTTAGAATTTAAAATTGTCTTTTTTTAAAAAAAGGATAAAAATGTTTGCAATCCAGTCCTAGATCCGGTAATCTCACCAGTTTCTTTCAAATTTTTCCAAAATTTCTCCCCGTCGTAGGAATGCACCGACGGCTATCAGTGGGATGCCGAAACTCAGCACTGTAAAGGTAAAACACCAGCCCTCAAAAGCAGTGAAAAACAGATACAGATGAACAGAGTTGGAAGGAACCTCGGAGGTCATCTAGTCCAACCCCCTGCCCAAGCAGGAGACCTGACACCGTTTCTGACAGATGTCAGTCCAGTCTCTTTTTGAAAGCTTCCAGGGATGAAGCTCCCACAACTTCCGAAGGCAGTTTCTGTTCCATCCATTGATTGTTCCCACTGTCAGGAAATTTCTCCTTATTTCTAGGTTGAATCTCTCCTTGGTCAGTTTCCATCCATTATTTCCATCCATTATAACAGCGTTTAGTGACCCCTATTTTAGTAATTGGGTTAAAGTGGTTGTGTGAATGGGACTTGTGAGTCTACGGTATGATGTGGGGATGGTGGGGGGGAAATAATGGAAAAGAGTGGGTTTTTGCAAAATTTCCAATCTGCCTGCCTCGAGGAACAACGGATGGAAACTAATCAAGGAGAGAAGCGACCTACAACGAAGGAGGAATTCCCCGACAGTGAGAAAAATTAACCGGTGGAACTGCTTGCCACCGGAAGTTGTGGGTTCTCCCTTGCTGGAGGTTTTTAAGAAGGGATTGGACCAGGAGGTTTGAAGTCAGTTGGGTTTGGGCAGTTTTGCATGTGTAATCCCTGTTTGATTAGTTTGTGTGTGTGTGTGTGTGTGTGTGTGTGTATACGGTGTTTTGTGACCTTAGAAATCAGGAACTAGGTGTAGCCAGTGGGGTGAACCTACCTGTGATATCCTGAAGATTGGGTCCTCATTTTACCGACTTCGCAAGGATGGAAGGCTGAGCTAACCTTGAGCCGGTCAGGATCGAACTCCTGGCAGTCGGCAGAATTAGCCTGAAATGCTGCATTCTAACCACTGAGAAGGAAGGGAGGGAGGGAGGGAGGGAGGAGGAAGGAAGGAGGAAGGAAGGAAGGGAAGGAGGAAGGAAGCAAGGAAGGAGGAAGGAAGGAAAGGAAGGAGGAAGGAAAAAGGGGAAAAGAAAGGGAAAGGGAGGGAGAGACAGAGGAAAGAAAGATAGAGGATAGAAGGAAGGAAGGAAGGAAGGAATAGCACTTAGACTTATATGCCACTTTACAGTGCTTCACAGCCCTCTCTAAGCAGTTTACAGAGTCAGCCTCTTGCCCCCCAACAATCTGGATCCTCATTTTACCAACCTCGGAAGGACGGAAGTCTGACTCAACCTTGAGCCGGTCAGGATCGAACTGCTGGCAAAGGGCAGAATCAGCCTGCAATCCTGCATTCCAACTCCAAGGCGGAATCATCGCAACCGGACGATTTTTTTTTTTTAACTTTTTAACTTCAGCGCCGTTTCTTCCTCTCTAGATATCAACGAATGCGAGACCATCCACCACGCCTGCAAAGGGGAGATGAAATGCATCAACCATTACGGGGGATACCTGTGTCTTCCGCGTTCCGCCTCGGTCATCAACGACGTCAATGCCGAACGGGCCCCTCTTGACAGTCCCCCCAGGCTGAGACCTCGCCTGCCGGTCCAGCCCTCCGGCCGACCTCACACTTGCTCCCAGGGCTACGAGCCTGACCACTATGGATCGTGCGCGGGTGAGTTAGCCGGGCCTGAATTCCACCTTAAAAAGCAGGAAGCAGAGTCTCGGTCCCGGCAAAACCTGTTTTATTTACACGACAGAGAATTCCTTTCATTCACAGTCAGCAAGACCTGTCCAAACAGTCTTTCAGAGGAATACTTATTAACACAGAACTTATCTTGCTTGGAAAGCTGCCATGTAACTTGTTTCCAAACGCATCACAAGGCAAAACTTGGCACAGAGTCACGGAACGAAGGGATTGTTTCCTGCAAAAGCCCCCTCCCTGTTCGCAATCGAAAATCCCAATTTTCTTCCGGGTTGCAGTGAGGAATTCCCACTAGATTCCTGGAAATTCCCACTCCCCTTCCTCATCCCTTCGCTTTTCGCCCCGTTGGCAGTAGCTCCCCCCATTTTTTTCCCTCACAATCTTTGATTTTCCGCTCTGCCTTTTTGTTTTCCCGTGTAGACGTGGATGAGTGTGAGTACGATTTGCACGACTGCCAGCCCAGCCAGCAGTGTATCAACACCATCGGTAGTTTTCACTGTCAGTGCCCGGAGGGCTACCGGAAGATCGGCACAGAGTGTGTAGGTAAGCGAGTGGCACACCCGCTGCCTGAAATGGGGTTGTGTCATTCACTGCTTAGTGCCTCGTCGGGGCTCAGGTATCGCCTGTACTTAACAGCTGGAGTCTCCAACTTGGCTGCGGCCCACTACCGGAATGTCTGGAATGGTATAGGGCCGATGGCGAACCTATGACACGTGTGCCACAGGTGACACACGGAGCCATATCTGTGGGCACGCGAGCATTGCCTTAGCTCAGCTCCAGCGCGCCTGCGTGCACCGGCCATCTGATTTTCAGGCCTTCCGGGCCTACCGGAAATAGGCCGTTTCCAGCCTCCGGGTGGGGAGAAGGCCGTTTTTGCTCTCCCCAGGCTCCTAGAAAGTCTCTGGAGCCTGGGGAGGGTGAAAAAATGGGCCTACCTGGTGATGGTTAGCCATCACTGGTATAGGGTCTCCTGCTTGAGCAGGGGGTTGGACTAGAACACCTCCAAAGTCCCTTCCAACTCTGGTATTCTGTTACTGTGACGTTGTTTAGTGTACGGTGTAAACCTTAATGATCACAAATATCTTTTCAGACATTTTTCCACCTTGGGTATGATGGCACCACACATTTTACCAGGCCAGCAAAATGTACAAAACCTAGGAAACTTAGTTAGAATTTAAACCAGCTTCATTCCTGATTTCTTTGGGGAGCGTCGTATGTTGTGCAGGCCTAAACCTAGCTTGCTGGAGCCTTCCCCGGTTTCTACAAACCTTGGAAGCAGGTAAACCTGCCTCTATTTTCAGAGAGTAAAAAACCAAAGAAACCCAAATCTGAAATGGATCAAGTCAGTTTCTCAGAGAAGAAGGCAAAACCCTCTGCACATGCCCAGAGGCAGAGCAGGGTGGATATACTTTTATAATTCAGAAATGCCTTCTCGTTTTTTTTTTCTCCTTTTTTCTGCTACAGACATTGACGAATGCCGTTACCGCTATTGTCAACACCGTTGTGTCAATTCCCCAGGATCTTTCACCTGCCAGTGTGAATCTGGATTTCAGCTCGCCAGTAATAACCGCTCGTGTGTGGGTAAGAGAAAATCCATCTCACCGCACCCCGGAAATCCTATACAGGTAGTCCTCGACTTACGACCACAATTTCGACTTACGACCCAAAATTTCTGTTTGGAAAGAGAGAGTTTTGCCCCATTTTACGAGCTTTCTTGCCCCCGTTGTTAAGCGAATCCCTGCGGTCGTTCAATCAGTCACACCATTGTTAAGCGAATCTGGTTTCCCCGTGGACTTCGCTTGTCAGGAGGTCGCAAAATGAGGATCACGTAACTCCGGGGACACTGCGACTCGCTATAAATGTGAACCCGTGGCCAAGCGTCCGAATTTGGATCTCATGGAGATGCAGCAACGGTCATAAGGGTGAATACCGGTCCTAAGTCACTGTCTGAGTGGTTGTAAGTCGAGGACTATCTGCCCTGCTCAGAATAGTTCAGAAGACAACAATTTCTAATCAAACTCGCATTCAGGTTTGAGACAGATTGACAGAATTCAAAATCATAATATCGGAAGCTCATCTCCCCCTCCGCATGCCCTGGTATAGACTACTACAATATTGTCTACCTTGGGCTGCCCTTGAAGAGTATCCAGAAGTTCAGGCTGGTACAAAAGGCAGCATTGTAGGCAGTTTTGGCTACCTACAGGACCGGTGGGGTACATCTCACACCTCGGCTCTGGCTGCTGCGTAATTTGCCATTTTGGTCAGGGGTGGGATTCAGAAATTTTAGCAACTGGTTCTCCATCCGGTTGCTGGGTGGGTGTGGCCATGGTGGGTGTGGCCTACTCTGCCTCCTGCACCACAGGGGGGAAGTCATTTTCACCCTCCCCAGACTCCGGAGGCATTCTTTGAGGCTCCGGGAGGGCGAAAACGGCCTCCCCAGGCTCCGGAGGCCCTCTGGAGGCCGGAAACGGGACCATTTCCAGACTTCCGGAACTTCTGGTAGCTCCTGGGAGGGGCGGGGCGGGGTGGACGGGGTCAGCCAGTCCTTGTAACAACTGGTTCGGCGAACTAGATTAAAATTATCATCCAATTTGCCCGAACCGGCTGAACCCCATCCCTGTCCCGGGTTCATGTGTGGCCTAAGGAATTCTGGAAGTTGAAGTCCACGCATCTTTAACGTTGCCAAATTTGGGGGCGGGGGGACGGGGAAACAGTAGTAAATCGTTATTTAATGGCCCTGGGGCAGGTGTTTTAAAGGCCCTACAACCCAGAGGCTCCCTATTTTACACCTTTTAGCGAGGATTATATTTGCACAATATTGGAAAAATGAAGAAACTTCACGAGACGAGTAGATAATAAGGAAGATGCTAGATTGTGCAGCAACGGACAGACGTACGCTGAAGAGTAAACGGATTAAAGACACGGAATATTATCAAACGTGGACTTTATTTTAACAGTGGTTGGGAACAAAAGAAGTGGAGATTAAGAATGTAATACTGTATTGTTATATATATATATATATATATATATATATTGTTATATATAAGTAAAAAAAGAGGCAGACATACTGCGAACTCCGGAACTTAAGATTTTAAAATTTTAAAAGAATTAAAATTTTATTTTACTAAGCTTTCGTCAGCCATCTACTGTCATCGTCAGAGTACTAAACTGCCTCTTTTTTTACTAATATACCTGGAACTCGTATTTTTAGAATAGTTTGTAATTTATATATATATATATATATTAATTATATACATAGTTATATCCCTGGCAAGGTGGCTCAGCGGCTAAGACGCTGAGCTTGTCAATCAGAAAGGTTGGCAGTTCGGCGGTTCGAATCCCTAGTACAGGTCTCCTGTGTGAGGAAGGGGGTTGGACTAGATGACCTCGAAGGTCCCTTCCAACTCGATTATTGTTATTATTACTGTTAAGCGAATTAAATAGCCCAGACGACGGGATGTTTATCAAGCGCTAATAAAACGTAAGCATTAGAAAAATCAATAAAATCTTTTCTTTTTAAAGTCTTTTACCACTCAGGGTCCATTATTATGGGATGCAAAGCCTGATTTTTATTTTATTTTTTTGCAACTTCCCTTCCCCAGATGTGAACGAGTGCGAGATGGGAGCTCCTTGCAAGCAACGCTGCTTCAACACTTATGGCACTTTTATCTGTCGGTGCAACCAAGGCTACGAGCTGGACCACAACGGATTTACCTGCAAAGGTAGGCGGGGCCTACTTTAGCCCCACCCCTTTCTCCTTCCCACGCCTTGTGGCAAGCTCCTCCCTCCCCCACCCCTTCGCTCTTCAGATCAATTCACCGTCTTGAGTTTTTATTAATTTATTTAATTTATTTTTTAAAAAAAATATTTTTTATTAAACAGGGTTTTTCAAAAAAAAACCAAAAAAACAAAAAAAAAAGAAATGTTTACGATTTTCTTCTTTTCAACAATTTTGCATCAGTAAATATTTCTTACCTATCCATTTTTTCTCCCTTATTTCAAGTTGCCACTTATACATATAATTCATATATTGATTTATATACATACTGATAACAGTGTACTCAATAGCGATCATACATTCTTTGTCCATGAAAGAAAGAAAGAAAGAAAGAAAGAAAGAAAGAAAGAAAGAAAGAAAGCGAGCTAAAGAAAAAGAGAGAGAGAGAGAGAGAGAGAATAAGAAAAAAAGAGAAAAAAAGAAAGAGAAAGACAGATTTGTAGTCCTCAATTTACAACCATTTATTTAAAGTTACAACGGCACTCAAAAGGGACTTAAAACCATTCCTCGCACTTACGACGGTCACAGCATCCCCATAGTCACGCAATAAAAATTTGGTTGCTTGGCAACCGGCATGTATCTCCATTGGCGACCTTCCCCTGGGGGGCGGGCTTCTGACAAGCAAAGTCAGTGGGAGGGGCCAGATTCGCTTAACGACCGCTTAACTGCAGTGATTCGCTTAGTAACCGTGGGGGAGGGGGGAAATGTGAGGGGCGTGAACCCCGCCCCCTTTTTTAGTTTTTAATTGTTATTAATTGTTTAGTTTTAATCTGTTAATGGGTTTTAATTCGTATTGTTTTAATTCGGGCCAAAGTATATAAATTCTTTTAATTAATTTTAAATTTTGTATTGTTATGTATTTTAGTTCTGGCTGTGCACCGCCCTGAGTCCACTAGGAGAAGGGTGATATATAAATTGAATGAATGAATGAATGAATGAATGAATGAATGAATGAATGAATGAATGAATGAATGAATAAATAAATAAATAAATAAATAAATAAATAAATAAATAAATAAATAAATAAATAAATAAATAAATAAATAAATAAATAAATTGGGCGCGGCTCCCCGAACAACCTTGCCTTGCTTAGGAACTGGAATTTTTTTCTCCGTTGTGGTCGTAATTCGAGGACGACCGGTATAACGATCCTGCTTTTTTCCCCCCCCCCCTCCTGCTCAGATGTGGACGAATGCAGCTATTCGAATTATTTGTGCCAATATCAGTGTGTCAATGAACCCGGTCACTTCTCCTGCGTTTGTCCTCAAGGTTACAATCTCGTGAGCACCAGGCTTTGCCAAGGTAACCGGAGGGATTTGGGGTTGGCACCGGGGAACAGGGGTGGGTGGAGAAAAAAAACCCCAAAACCCAGGTACCAAGACCCAGGTGAATCAGGTTTGAAGAACAGAATAAGAATAAGAAAGTGGGATGGAATGGAATGGGAGATAGAGAAAAGAACAGAAAATAGAGAATAGAAAATAGAATAGAAAATAGAATATAAAATAGAATAGAATAGAATAGAATAGAATAGAATAGAATAGAATAGAATAGAATAGAATAGAATAGAATAGAATAAGAGCAGGATAGGATAGGATAGGATAGGATTAGAGCAGAATAGAATAGAAAGAATAGAATAGAGAATAGAATAGAATAGAATAGAATAGAATTCAGAATAGAATAGAATAGAATAGAATAGAATAGAATAGAATAGAATAGAATAGAATAGAATTAGAGCAGGATAGGATAGGATAGGATAGGATAGGATAGGATAGGATAGGATTAGAGCAGAATAGAATAGAAAGAATAGAATAGAGAATAGAATAGAATAGAATAGAATAGAATAGAATAGAATAGAATAGAATAGAATAGAATAGAATAGAATAGAATAGAATAGAATAGAATGCGCGCGCAAACACACCCCCCCCACTCCCCCCGCTCCTGGCATGCAATGGCCCAGTAGGCCCGTTTTTCTCTCTCATCTAGCTCCAGAGCCTTTCTTGGAGCCTGGGGAGGGCAAAAACGGCCACACACACACACACACACACACACACACACACACACACACACACGGAGGCCCTCCGTAGGCCAGAAACAACCCGTTTTCCGACTTCCGGTGGGGCTGGAGCTGAGCTCGCGTGCCCACTGATATTGTTACGCGTGCCACCATTTAGGGAAGCTCTAGAGAAAATCCAAGAATGGCGACTGGGGAAGATTGATTTTGGCAGCATTTTAAGGCTGGATTTTTAACATTCCTTCTTTCTTTTCTCTCCTCCTCTTCTTCTTTCCTTGGCCTCTTTTCTCTTCCTTCCTTCTCCTTTTTTCCTTTTCTCCTTCCTTCCAATTCTTTTTCCCTCCTTGCTTCCTCTTCTTCCCTCTCTTTCAATTTCCTTCCTTCCTAATTCTTACTCTCTTTGTTTCCTCCCTCCCTCTCTTCAATTCCTTTTCTTCCTTCCTTTCCTCTATTTCTTCATCCTCCCTCTCTCCCTTCCTTCTGTTTCTTCATCATTCATCCCCCCCTTTTCCTTCCTTCCTTCCTTCCCTCCCTTCATCCTCCCTCCATTTCTTCTCTTTTCGTTCCTTCCTTCTTTCCTTCCTTCCCTTCCTTCATCCTTCCTCCCTCCTTCCCTCCTTCCCTTCCTTTTTCTTCTCTTTTCCTAACTTCTTCTTTCCTTCCTTCATCCTCCCTGTTTCTTCTTTCCCTTCCTTCCTTCCTTTCTTCCTTCCCTTCCTTCCTTCATCCTTCCTGTTTCTTCTTTCCCTTCCTTCCTTCCTTCCCTTCCTTCCTTCATCCTCCCTGTTTCTTCTTTTCCTTCCTTCCTTCATTTCTTCCTTCCTTCCTTCATCCTCCCTGTTTCTTCTTTCTCTTCCTTCCTTCCTTCCTTTCTTCCTTCCCTTCCTTCCTTCATCCTCCCTTTTTCTTCTCTTTTCCTAACTTCTTTTTTTCCTTCCCTTCCTTCATCCTCCCTGTTTCTTCTTTTCCTTCCTTCCTTCATTTCTTCCTTCCCTTCCTTCCCTTCCTTCATCCTTCCTCCCTCCCTCCCTTCTTCCCTCCCTTTTTCTTCTTTTCCTAACTTCTTTTCTTCCTTCCTTCCTCCCTCCCGTCTTCCCTCCCGTCTTCCCTCCCTTTTTCTTCTCTTTTCCTAACTTCTTCCTTCCTTCCTTCATCCTCCCTGTTTCTTCTTTTCCTTTCTTCCTTCATTTCTTCCTTCCTTCCTTCATCTTCCCTCTGTTTCTTCTTTTCCTTCCTTCCTTCCCTTCCTTCCTTCATCTTCCCTCTGTTTCTTCTTTTCCTTCCTTCCTTCATTTCTTCCTTCCTTCCCTTCCTTCATCCTTCCTCCCTCCCTCCCATCTTCCCTCCCTTTTTCTTCTCTTTTCCTAACTTCTTTTCTTCCTTCCTTCCTTCCTCCTTCCTCCCTCCCGTCTTCCCTCCCTTTTTCTTCTCTTTTCCTAACTTCTTTCCTTCCTTCCTTCCTTTGTCTGCCTATCTCCGGCACCCACAGACATTAACGAATGTGAGTTAGACAGCAACCAGTGCACAGAGTCTCAGAACTGCGTGAACTATCACGGAGGATATCGGTGTGTGGAGAAGAAACTCTGCCAAGAGCCTTACATCCATGTCTCGGAGAAGTGAGTGGCGACAGGTCCAGAGGGTTGGTTGAGAGGAAAGGAGGAGAGGAATTGTAAACAGGCCTTCCTGGGCTTGGATCCGGGCACAAAGGCTCCTTTATACCTCCCGGAATCAATCCGAGGCAACAGTTTGTAAACACCTATCGGTGATTAACTAACCCGCAGAATGAGGAGGAAGAACTCCTACCGTGTTTCCCCAAAAATAAGACCTCTCCCAAAAAATAAGCCCCAGCTTGATTTTTACACGTGCACCCAATATAAGCCCTACCCCCTAAATAAGCCCTAATTAAGACAAGTTTATCCATGTTCAATCATGCTTTCTGGAGAATTCTGGGAGCTGATGTCCATGCATCTTAAAAGCATGTTGGCTGGGGAATTCTGGGAATTTTTTTTTTTTAATTTTTTTTTTTTTTTTAATTTGATTTATATGCCGCCCTTCTCCGAAGACTCAGGGCGGCTTACAATGTGCTCAGCAATAGCCTTCATCCTTTTGTATATTTATACAAAGTCAGCTTATTGCCCCCACAAACTGGGTCCTCATTTCACCTACCTTAGAAAGGATGGAAGGCTGAGTCAACCTTGAGCCTTGGCGAGATTCGAACCCTGCAGTAATTGCAGGCAGCTGGTCTTAATAAGCTTAATAACAGGGTGCCTTAAACCCCTGTAGTACCAAGGCTCTGAAGTTTATCCATCTTCAGTCATGCTTTCTGGGGAATTCTGGGAATTGAAGTTTATCCATCTTCAATCATGCTTTCTGGGGAATTCTGGGAGCTGAAGTCCCTGCATCTTAAAACAAGCTGGCTGGGGAATTCTGGGAGCTGAAGTCCATGCATCTTCAGTCATGCTTTCTGGGGAATTCTGGGAGCTGAAGTCCATGCATCTTAAACCAAACTGGCTGGGGAATTCTGGGAGTTGAAGTTAATTCATCTTAAAAAAAAAAGAGCCATGGTTGAGAAACCTTAGTTTAGCAACCAGCGGAGACCAAGCAGTGCTCACGGCACAGCTGGACCACAACCTACCTCCTTGTAACAGTAACAGAGTTGGAAGGGACCTTGGAGGTTATCTAGTCCAACCCCCTGCTCATGCAGGAGACCTGTAACTAGGGATTCGAACTGCCGACCTTTCTGATCGACAAGCTCGGCGCCGTCTTAGCCACTTCAACCAGTTTCTTCCTGTTGCAGCCGCTGTCTGTGCCCGACCACGAACCCCCTTTGTCATGACAAACCTTCCTCCGTTATCTACCGGTATATGAGCATCTTGGCTGATCGACCGGTGCCCTCGGATATTTTCCAAATTCAAGCCACCACCTTCTACCCAGGAGCCTACAACACCTTCCAGATCCGTTCAGGCAACGAAGATGGAGAATTTTACATCCGGGTAAGTCCGTATCCTAGCAACAGCCAATCGCAGTCATTTTTTCTGTAAGGATGCCAGCAGGTTTACTCTGGTACTTTGCTTTCCTAACTCTGATGCCTTTTAGGACAGGGATCTCCAAACATGGCAGCTTTAAGACTTGTGGACTTCAACTCCCAGAATTCCCCCTGGCCAGGGGGAGTTCTGGGAGTTGAAGTCCACAGGTCTTAAGTTTTGCATCCTTAGGGGAAAAAAATGTTTGGATTACAGGTAGTCCTTGATTTACGACCATAACTGGAACCAGAATATGCTGTCAGGGTTCCAACGGATGCCCTAATTAAATCATGAGCCTCGAGCCAAGCTTCAAAAGAAATCCAGTTATTTATTAGGAGCTTCATGACTGCACGAACCAAGTGCTTTTAGTTTGTTTTGCTATCCTTTGCTAGCGAAAACGGAGCTCGGTGTGGGCTGCACGCGCCCCCCCCCCACCCAGCAGACCAGATCCAGTGGTGGGAGTCAAATAATTTAAGAACTGCTTGTCTGCCCTAATGACCGCCTGGGTGGGCGTGGCCAGGGGTGTGTGACAGGCAGCACTCGGCCTCCTGTACCCCCTGTAGGAGCAAAAACGGGGCGCAGGGAGGGATGTGCTGCCCACATCTCGTTTTGGGCCTAGTAGGCCTCCCTGCAGCCTCCTGGGAGCCAAAATGGGGCGCATGGGGACTCCTGGAAGGGGTGGGGAGGGCTACCAGCCAGCCAGCAATTTAATTACCGGTTTTCCCGAACCGGCTGAATTCCACCACTGGCCAGATCTAAGCACCTCGCAGGCCAGATTCGGCCCGTGGTTCTTCGAGTTTGACACCCCTGACTTAGAGGGTTGAACCGATGTGGCAGTCTGGGTGGGTGAGCTTCGGTTGGTTGGATCGTTGAAACTTAAAATTGGTCTCTCGGGAAATCATGACGAGCTTTTTCACATCTGTTTCCTCTGCAGCAAATCAGCAACATCAGCGCCATGTTGGTCCTGTCACGAGCCGTGGTGGGTCCCCGTGAGTTTGTGCTGGATTTAGAGATGGTCACCGTCAACAACCTGATGAGCTACCAGGCCAGCTCGGTGCTCCGCCTCACCGTCTTCGTGGGGGCTCATCCGTTCTAGTGGGGGGAGGGCAGATCTCCCCTCCCCCTTACCTGCCGTGGCAAGGAGAGGGGGTAAGCTGGCTTTGGGGATAGGGTGGAAAGGGGGTTGAGGGTTTCCGGTGGGGCGGAGAGACTGCACAGCACTGGGGTTAGAGTCGGTGCTTGGAATCGAGTAGAGTATAGAATAGAAGGGACATGGTGGCTCAATGGCTAAGACGCTGAGCTTGTCAATCGAAAGGTCGGCAGTTCAGCGGTTCGAATCCCTAGTGCTGCGTAAACAGGGTGAGCTCCCATTCCTTGTCCCAGCTTCTGCCAACCTAGCAGTTCGAAAGCACGTTAAAAAAAAATGCAAGTAGAAAAATAGGGACCCCCTTTGGTGGGAAGGTAACAGCGTTCCGTGCGTCTTTGGCGTTGAGTCATGCCGGCCACATGATTACGGAGACGTCTTCGGACAGTCTTTGGCTTTGAAACGGAGATGAGCACCGCCCCCTAGAGTCGGGAACGACTAGCACATAGGTGCAAGGGGAACCTTTACCTTTTTAGAGTAGAGTAGAGTAGAGTAGAGTAGAGTAGAGTAGAGTAGAGTAGTAAAATATAATCAGTATAAAGTAGAGTAGAGTAAAATATAGAATAAATATAGAGTAGAATAGAATAGAATAGAATAGAATAGAATAGAATAGAATAGAATAGAATAGAATAGAATAGAAAAATAAAATAAAATAAAATAAAATAAAATAAAATAAAATAAAATAATAAAATAAAATAAAATAAAATAAATTAAAAAAATAAAATAGAATAGAATAGAATAGAATAGAATAGAAAAATAAATAAAATAAAATAAAATAAAATAATAAAATAATAAAATAAAATAAAATAAAATAAAATAAATTAAAAAAATAAAATAGAATAGAATAGAATAGAATAGAATAGAAAAATAAATAAAATAAAATAAAATAAAATAATAAAATAATAAAATAAAATAAAATAAAATAAAATAAAATAAATTAAAAAAATAAAATAGAATAGAATAGAATAGAATAGAATAGAAAAATAAATAAAATAAAATAAAATAAAATAATAAAATAAAATAAAATAAAATAAATTAAAAAAATAGAATAGAATAGAATAGAATAGAATAGAATAGAATAGAATAGAATAGAATAGATGGAAGGGACCTTGGAGGTCTTCTAGTCCAACCCCCTGCTTAGGCAGGAAAGGCATACCGACTTCGGCATACAGCAGTCGTCAGGGTGCTGCAGCTGTAGAAAAAACCAACATAGTTCTGGGCTGCACAAACAGAGGGATAGAATCAAGATCACGTGAAGGGTTAATACCACTTTATAAGGCCTTGGGAAGGCCACACTTGGAATACGGCATCCATTTTCATCTGAAGTAGAAAACGATGCACAGACGGATTTGCATTTTGAGATTATCTTCTCCCCCACCAAAACAGTGCCAAGAAACCCCTCTTGCCAACACACGAAACTTCACTAGCTTACGCAAGTGTTTTCAAACAGCAAATCATCCCTTCTAGAACCGTAGAAGAGGCACTACTCCTTCCAGTAAATGCTTGGGAGTTGTGGACTTTAGTTAGAATTGGACCAAGGATCATGGATGGTTGGTGGTATCAGGAAGAACTTCAAAACTAGCCTCCAATGTCTACTCTACCCTAAAATACTAGCAGAAGGGAAATCCTTTCAACTGAAATCTCTTCAGCCTGCCAGCCTGCAATGAATGGCCACGATGTAAAAAAGTTGTTGAGACTCTAAAAAGAGTGCAGAGAAGAGCAAGAAAGAGAATTAGGGGACTGGAGGCTAAAACATACGGGAACTGGGTATGTCTAGTTTAATGAAGAGAAGGACTAGGGGAGGCATGATAGCAGTCTTCCAATATCTCAGGGGCTGCCCCAAAGAAGAGGGAGTCAAGCTATTCTCCAAAGCCCCTGAGGGCAGGACAAGAAGCAACGGATGGAAACTAATCAAGGATAGAAGCAACTTAGAACTAAGGAGAAATTTCCTGGCAGTTGGAACAATTAACCGTTGGAACCACTTGCCTCCAGAAGTTGTGAATGCTCCAACACTGGAAGTTTTTAAGAAGAGATTGGACGACGATTTGTCTGAAATGGTATAGGGTATCCTGCCTAAGCAGGGGGTTGGACTAGAAGACCTCCAAAGGTCCCTTCCAATTCTTTTATTCTATACCCGTGATGGTGAACCTATGGCACGTAGGTACCTACAGGTAGCCATATCGGTGGGCACGCAAGCTCAGCTCCAGCGTGCATGTGCATGCCGGCCAGCTGATTTTTGGGCCTTCTGAGCCTATTGGAAGTCAGGAAACAGGCTGTTTCTGGCCTCCAGAAGACCTCCGGCAGGGGGGGAGGCCCTTTTTGCCCTCCCCAGACTCCTAGAAAAGCCCTGGAGCCTGGGGAGAGCAAAAAAACGGGCCTACCAGGCCATCACTGTTCTATACCATTCCAGACAGGTGGATTTCCAGTTTTTTCTTTAAAACCTTCAGTGATAGACCACCTGCAACTCCTGAAGGCAAGCTGTTCTACCTGTATATCGACAGCTACGACGACTGAATAAAATTTAATTCAGAGTGTGGAATCCGGCCGGTCTCTTTTTATCCCTTTCTCTCTTGTAGAAACGTCTGTCCAAGATGGAGAAACAAATCGAACAACAAAGGAACACAACTCTACAGGTGTGGGAAAAAAAAATGGAGTCAGATGGCACTCACGGACTTCCCCACCAACTGTCCACCAGAATCACCCATCTCCAGACCTGGACACGTCCCGCAGAACCAAACCCCGTAGCTTTAAAAAAAAAGTTTGCGGCCATCCTGGACCCAATTCCCCCTACTCGCCTATTTTAGCATCGTTTCCTTGATCCGTCACGCCGGCCACTAACGCAACCTTTTTCTCCTATTGCCCAAGGAGAACAACTCGGAGAAGTCATCCCTGTCCTTGGGATGGTCAGAGGACAATTTGAACCTTTCAGTAGAATTCCATTTTTTTATTTCTCTGGTTTAAAGAGAAAACGAGAGAAGGAGAGAGAGAGGAAAAAAAAAAACAAGAGCAACGAGGCTTAGTAAAAGTTTGTTTTCTGGAAAAAAGGAAAGACGGTGAACGAGGAAATTTGTGGGGGTCTGCGTCGCTGCCTGGTTTGGGGAGGATTTGAACCGGGAGCAGCAGGGCGGAGGTCTTGTAAATGTTCCCCTTGGAAAAAATACGGCTCAGGTGTTTAGGGTCAGCTATGGAAAGAGTCAGCTATGGACGCGGTGGCTCAGGATAAGACGTTGAGGTTGTCGATCGAAAGGTCGGCGGTTCGGCGGTTCGAATCCCTAGTGCGGCGTAATGGGGTGAGCTCCCGTGACTTGTCCCAGCTTCTGCCAACCTAGCAGTTCGAAAGCAGGTAAAAAATGCAAGTAGAAAAATAAGGACCACATTTGGTGGGAAGGGAACAGAGTTTTCCGTGCGCCTTTGACGTTGAGTCCTGCCAGCCACAAGATCACGGAGACATCTTTGGACAGCGCTGGCTCTTCGGCTTTGAAACGGAGATGAGTAGTGCCCCCTAGAGTCGGGAACGACTAGCAAATATGTGCGAAGGGAACCTTTACCTTTTCCTATGGAAAGAGTGGCTTTACTCAATTGTGGCTTTTACAGAAGTTGGGGTAAAGTTATCTGTGTTTTAGGGGAATGGGAGAGTAGAATAGTGCACAGGAGGTGGGTCTACCAGGTTGATCTTGCTCAACTTGGTAGCTAAGTAAGATGAGATGTCACCTGTTCACCTGGGAGATGATCAAACAGAGGTTTCGTTCAACCTTGGCAATGTTACGCCTTGTGGACTTCATGGCTGGCTGAGGAATTCTGGGAGTTGAAGTCCACAAGGCTTAAAGGTTGCCTTACGTTTCTCAACCTTGGCAGGTTTAAGAGGGGTGGACTTCAACTCCCAGAATTCCCTAACCAGCAGGCTTTAAGATGGACTTCGACTCCCAGAATCCCCCAACCAGCATGCTTTAAGATGGGTGGACTTCAACTCCCAGAATTCCCTAGTTACTATGATTTAAGATTGGAAGACTTCAACTCCCAGAATTCCCCAGCCAACCTGCTTTAAGATGGACTTCAACTCCCAGAATTCCCCACTTACTATGATTTAAGATTGGAAGACTTCAACTCCCAGAATTCCCCAGCCAACCTGCTTTAAGATGGACTTCAACTCCCAGAATCCCCCAGCCAGCAGGCTTTAAGATGGATGAACTTCCACTCCCAGAATTCCCCAGCCAACCTGCTTTAAGATGGGTGAACTTCAACACCAGGATGGCTGGAGAATTCTGGGAGTTGAAGTCCACCGATTTTCCAGTCGCCAAGATTGAGAAATCTTATTGGGTAGCCTTCGTCTTACAACTGTTCCTTTAGCGACCATTCAAAGTTCCAACAGCGTTGAAGAAAGTGACGTACGACTTATCCTCGGACTTGTGTCCATCCCTGCATCCCCATGGTCATGTGATTAAAATAGGGCTGCTTGGCAATTGGCATGTATTTACAACGGTGGCAGCCTCCTGCCACCATTTGGGACCTTCCCGCAAGCAAAGTCAATGGGGGCTGGGGGGGAGAGGCTGGATTCGCTTAACGACCACCTGATTCACTTAACCACCAGAACGAGAAAGGTCATAAAATCAGGCACAACTCACTTCACAGCAATGAAAAATCTGGTCCCGATTGTAGGTCGTAAATCAAGGACCCCCTATATATACTTAACCAACTATTTTGGAATGAATGAGTATTCAGGAGTCACTTTAAGAGGTGACTGAAAATAGCCTCGCAGCCTAATTAAATTTGTTCTCCCAAGGTATAAAAAAAATCCTGGGTGGAATTAGAGCATCACGACTAAAAACCGATGTTAATTTGGACCCTGTAAGAAATAATATTTGCCTTTCGAATATTACAAATTCTTCCAGGGGCTAAAGAAAGATTGCGAGCTGTTTATTTTTCTCTTGACTGGCCGAAAATTTTTGCTCTTCTTCCCACTTATAATATTTGAAAGCATCAAACAAACAAATGACTCATCCTTAAATCTGAGTATTTACTGGGGATCGTAAAACAGACATTTCTTTCTGGTTTATTAAAGAAATCGTAGTTGAGTGGCTTCACCCATGATGGCTTGGGACACCGTCGGAAACTGAAAAAGGGCACGGCTGTGTCAGAGCAGAAGTTCTATTTTCCTGCATTTGTCAACTATCGGTAGTTCTTGACTTATGACCAAAATTTGCCATTTGGAAGGAGGGAAGGAAAGAAGATATTGCGGGAAGGAAAGGAGGGAGTAGGAAGACTGTGGGAAGGAAGGGAGGAAGGAAGGGAGGGAAAGCAGGAAGGAAGGAAGGAAGATATTGGGAGGAAGGGAGGGAAAGAAGGAAAGGAAGGAGACATTGTGGGAAGGGAGGGAGGGAGGAAGGAAAGAAGATATTGCGGGAAGGAAAGGGGGTAGGAAGACTGTGGGAAGGAAGAGAGGGAGGGAGGGAAAGAAGGAAGGAAGATATTGTGGGGAGGAAGGGAGGGAAAGAAGGAAAGGAAGGAGACTGTGGGAAGGGAGGGAGGGAAGGAGGAAAGAAGATATTGTGGGAAGGAAAGGAGGGGGTAGGAAGACTGGGAAGGAAGAGAGGAAGGGAAGGAAAGGAGGAAGGAAGATATTGTGAGGAGGGAGGGAGGGAAGAAAACTGGGAAGAGAGAACGGGAGAGAAAGAAGGATGAAGGAGACATGGAAGGAAGGCAGGTATTGTGGGAAGGAAAGGAGGGAGGGAGGAAGACTGGGAAGGAAGAGAGGAAGGGAGAGAAAGGAGGAAGGAGATGTGGGAAGGGAGGGAGGGAGGAAGATATTGTGGGAAGGAAAGGGAGGGAGGGAGGAAGACTGGGAAGGAAGAGAAAGGGAGAGAAAGAAGGATGAAGGAGACATGGAAGGAAGGAAGGAAGGAAGATATTCTGGGAAGGAAAGGAGGGAGGAAGGAAGACTGGGAAGGAACAGAGGAAGGGAGAGAAAGGAGGAAGGAGATGTGGGGAGGGAGGGAGGGAGGGAGGGAGGAAGATATTGTGGGAAGGAAAGGAAGGGAGGAAGACTGGGAAGGAAAAATGAAGGGAGGGAAAGAAGGAAGGAGGAAGATATTGTGGGAAGGGAGAGAAAGAAGGGAGGGAGGAAGGGAGAGAAGGGACGGAAAGAAGGAAGGAAGGAGACATTGTAGGGAGGAAGACTGGGAAGGCAGAGAGAAGGAGAGGAAGGAGGAAGGAGAAATTGTGGGGAGGGAGGAAGGAAGATATTGTGGGAAGGAAAGGAGGGAGGGAGGGAGGAAGACTGGGAAAGAAGAGAGGAAGGGAGAGAAAGGAGGAAGGAGATGTGGGAAGGGAGGGAGGGCGGAAAGAAGGAAGACATTGTGGAAAGGAAGAAGGAGGGAGGAAGACTGGGAAGGAAGGAAGAGGGAGAGAGGGAGGGAGGAAGGAAGGAAGATATTGTGGGAAGGAAAGGAGGGAGGGAGGGAGGAAGACTGGGAAGGAAAGGAGGGAGGGAGGGAGGAAGACTGGGAAAGAAGAGAGGAAGGGAGAGAAAGGAAGAAGGAGACGTGGGGAGGGAGGAAAGGAAGGAAGGTAGTGTGGAAAGGAAGAGGGAGGGAGGAAGACTGAGAAGGAAGGAAGAGGGAGAGAGAGAGAAAAGAAGGAAAGTGGGGGAGGATGGGAGGGTGGAAGGAAGAAAAGTAATAATCCTTGTTAAAAAACTACTAGAAACTTTATTGGAGTATGAGGACAATTAGCATTTTATTAGCATGTTGAGGTAGTCTATTTCTTAGGTTCTTTTCGGTCAAACAGGACAGAATTAGGCAGGATTGGGCACTGAAGGGAACACACAACGAGAGCATTTGTCCAAACCCTTTTCTGGGGAAAGTGTATAAATGTGTGTGTGTGTGTTTGTTTGAGTGTAGGCAGAGATGACAAAAACCCTCCCAAATTGTGCAAGGAAGTGCAAATTGGGGGAAAAAAAACCCCCTCGCCTACGTGATTTGATGCACGCTCCTCTTCTTCTTTTTACAAAACGGTGACAAATGGTGAGAATCTTCCTCTTCATCGACAGCACAGTAAACGTCATTATTTTCTCTCTCTTTCTCTCACACAAACACACACTGACCCCCACACACACAGCCAACGCACAACTTCTCACAACCTCTGGATGTTCAAGGCAGCGGCCCAGGGGTGCAGTACAATTGAGCCAAGGTCTTGCTAAGAGAAGGACCCAGATTTCTGTAGGGGAAAAAAAAAAAAGGAAAAAAATAGAGGCAGGGATCGTTTTAAAAAGCAAATTCCCAGGATAATTAATCCATTTATTCATTAATCCGTCCAATTCACAGGGTGCATCTCTCTTTAACAAATAGAATAACAGAGTTGGAAGGGACCTTTGGAGGTCTTCTAGTCCAACCCCCTGTTATCCAACCTCTTCTTAAAAGACTTCCAGTGTTGGAGCATTCACAAGTTGTTTCACTGAACAGGTAGTCCTTGACTTACGACCATGATGGGAGTTTATGCATCGTAAGTCGTAAGTCATGAGGGTTGCACCAAGGGGTCAGTCACCTACGTGACCCAATTTTATGACGTCGTTTCTTGCAGCGGTCGTTAAGCAAATGCGGAAGTCGTTCAGCAAACCACGGGCGTGGTTTGTTTGGCGGAAAACCTGAAGTCCCGTGATCGACATTGGGAGGCTTGGCAACTGGCGTGTACTTATGACGGATTATATGATAGCTACCTTCCCAACAAGCAACGTCAACGGAGGAAAAGTGGATTCTCTTTTAACGGCCATGTGATTCGCTTAATAACCTCAGTGAATTTGCTTAACAACCGGAGCAAAAAAAAAAGTTGTAAAAATCAGGCACGGCTCACTTAATATGCTCCTTGCTTAGTTCAGGGAGTCCTCGTCTTACGACAGTTCGCTTAGCGACCGTTCGAAGTCACAACGGCACTGGGGGAAAAGGGACCTACGACCGTTTTTCACTTACGACCGTTGCGGCCTCCCTGGGGTCACGTGATCAAAATCCAGACACTTGGCCACTGACTCATCTTTATGATGATTGCAGCTTCACGTGATCCCCTTTGGCGGCCTCCTGACAGTCAGTAGGGGGAGCCAGCTTCGCTTAACGACCGTGTCCCTAACTTGACAATGGCAGTGGTTCACTTAACGACTGCGGCAAGAAAGGTCGTGAAACGGGGCCAAAAAAACTCACTTAACAAACATAAGTTTGTCACATAAGCAACATAAATTTTAGGCTCCATTGTGGTCCTAAGCAGAGATGGGATTCAGCCGGTTTGGGCGAATCAGCTGAATTGTTGAACCGGTAGTTCTGACGACTGGCTGGCCCCACCCCACCCCTCCCAGGAGTCCCCCCGGACCCATTTTGGATCCCAGGTAAATGCAGGGGGCACGTGGAGCCTGGGGAGGTTGAAAATGGGCCCTCCACAGCCCGTTTTTGCTCCCGGGGGGCGTGCAGGAGGCTGAGTGCTGCCTGTCAAAGCCCCTGGCCACACCCACCATGGCCACACCCACCCAGCCCGTCATTAGGGCAGAGAATGGGTTGTTAATTTATTTGAATCCCACCACTGGTCGTAAGTTGAGGACTACCCATATTTAAGGGCGGGGGCTGAGGGAGCTTGTGTAAAGGGGGGAGCGGGAGAAGAGAGGAAAGACCGCCAGCTCTGGCCCTCACCTCTGCAGCTGGCCACACTTGACGGTACTCAGAAGATTCTCCTGGCTTTCTGAATCCGGACACTCGGCGTAAGCCCCCATCAGGCTGAGAATGAAGAAGGTCATCAGCCCCACCGTTGACATGCCAAGGGAAAAAAATCCCTCCATGTTTCATTGTACATGTGAATCTTTCACTTCACCATGAAGGATGCTGGTTTAAACCAGGTTACAGCATGGTCTGTTCCGCCAGTAACCAGCTTCTAAGACAGTGTTTCTCAACCTGGGCAGCTTGAAGATCTCTATGGTGATCTCAACATCATCATCTTTTAACGAACCCATAATCCCTTGTGGGGTGGAGTCTGGGTGACTGAATGGAGCTAGCAGAGTGTTTTACTGGCCGGATGCCCTTCCTGACACCAGAGCGGAGTTTTGTTCAGCAGATAAATTCTCAGTGTGCCCAGAGAGCTCCACCTCTAGGCCACTGCACCACTCCTAGGGTGATCTCAACATCCAGAATAAATAAAGCAATAATACAGAATGTTATTGCTAATACCATATTTTCAAATGCCTAGCTGAAGAATTCTGGGAGTTGAAGTCCATCCATCTTAAAGCATGCTGGCTGGGGAATTCTGGGAGTTGAAGTCCACCCCTATTAAAGCATGCTGGCTGGGGGATTCTGGGAGATGAAGTCCACCCCTCTTAAAGCTTGCTGGCTGGGGGATTCTGGGAGTTGAAGTCCACCCCTCTTAAAGCAGGCTGGCTGGGGGATTCTGGGAGCTGAAGTCCACCCCTATTAAAGCATGCTGGCTGGGGGATTCTGGGAGATGAAGTCCACCCCTATTAAAGCATGCTGGCTGGGGGATTCTGGGAATTGAAGTCCACCCATTTTAAAGTTGTAAAGCTTGAAAAACATCGATCTAAGGTCACCATCATAAACTGATTTTTTTACCATCAGCCAAATTTTAACCCCGGAGAGGTGAAGAACAGAATCTGAGAAAAAAAAAAAAATAACACAGCCAAGCTATTTTCGCTGTTCCCTGCAGTGTAGGGAAAACTACAGATATTCGTTCAGTTCCCACATTATGCGAAATCCAGGTTAACAGAACTAACCACCCCCAGGCCCTCTTCCCCATCTTCATACCTAGTGGGCGTTTTGTATTTTTCCAAAATGGCAGCCGCTTTTTCTCCGCTGAGGCCGCTGACCTGCATCAGTTGCCTTGCGAAGACTTCGTACACCGTCTGTGCCTGGGGAAACGGAAGCGGGAACGGGGTTTAAAAGAAGCGGGTTTGCCGATCGTGTGAACGCAGCTCGCGACCTGGTTCAGCGAGAGGGAATCTGTTTTTTTGGTTAAATATCTGGACTAAAAATTCACGTAGAAATCGGGAGACCCTCAATTCAAATCCTGCCTCGGGCCGGCTTCGAGCCAGCCACGCTCTCTCCGCCCTAGGAAGGAGGCAATGACAAACCAAATTTTAAAAACCCTTCCGAAGAAAACAGTGCAAGGGCTCAAGTCAGCCCGTCAGACCTGACCGAACGAATGAAAACAAAATTAAAAATAAATATTAAGCACCCTGGAAAAGCTGAAAAAATTTCTGACTGGGTTTCGTTGCTCACTAGGTTTGCACTTAGTGCAAATTGGAAAAGCAAGCAGAGAATTGGGTTTTGCTATTTGCAAGTTTTGCTATTCATAGGGCCAGATTCTGATCTAACTTGTTTGTTTTGACTTGTAGATTCCTGGGCTAACAAACCACAATGCTCTGCGAGACGTGGTTTGCAAACGAATCACAGTCAGGATTTGTGGAAAGCTAGGAAATCGGCGATGTGTAATAAACCCATCCTTTTCAGACACAAAAATTCTTTAGGGCCATGATGGCGAACCTGAAGAGGTTGCAGAAAAAAAATGCTTTTAGAAGCCTCTGACGATCAGGCAACTCAGCTGGGATCACCAGAGGCTTTTAAAGGCTTTTTTTCCCCCCTACAGCCTCTTCGGCTGAAGAGTTTGCAGAAAAAAATGCTTTTAGAAGCCTCTGATGATCCCAGTTGAGCTGCGCGATCATCAGAGGCTTTTTTTTTTTTTTTTACTTTTAAAAGCATTTTTTCGCCCGGAGAGGTTGTAGGAAAACATGCTTTTAAAAGTAAAAAAAATAGCCTCTGATGATCGTGCGGCTCAGCTGGGCATGGGGAGAGGCAGGGAATTTTGCCACCGGTTCTCTGAACCACCCAACATCATTGCTACCGGATCGGGCGATCCGGTCCGAACCGGGAGCATTTCACCCCTGCTCCAGAGGCTGACAACAGAGAGGCAGAGGAACAGGAGGAGCCTGTTCCTAGTGCACGCATGCGAAGAGCTGCCAGAAGGCAAAAGCAGCTAAAGCAAAAAGGACGACTCAGGAGTAAGGCCAGGAGATGATTGGCCCCTCCCAGAAGGCTTAAAAGACCAGCAACAGCTCTTGGGCTCTTTGTCGGAAAACAATGTTGATAGTCTTGCTGCATTTCTTTCTTGTCGGCGTCTTCTGCTTTTGAACTTTTGCCAAGAAAAGTCTTTGACAGGTTGCCTAATTAGACCAAGGTTGGTGATAAGGCGGAAGGATTGTGCTATGAAGAATTTGTTTGGAATTAGTTCGGACTACGCTGAGAATGAGTTCATTCTCAGCTGTTCCAATAAAGTCTGGTTGTTTTCGAACTGGTTGCGTCTGATAATACCTACTTGGGCCTGGGTCACAACACGCGCCTTCTGCCAGCCAGCTGATTTTCGGGACGTATGTCGAGGACTATCTGGATTTTTTTTTCTGTTTAATCTGGGATCTTCCACATGGAAAGCAGACATTTTCCTTCTTGAGGTCCTGGATTTTCACTCAAAGGATGCAAATATTCTCACCTTATTCTTAATGGCTCCTTCATTAAACTCAGCAAATGTCAGGAGCCTGCAGGTACCCTCCTTGGGCTGCAGGGGGCGCTCGTCCTCCAGTTCTTGCTTGGTACAGCTCAAAAGCATTTTGTCCTACAGGGGAAAAACAGGAAAAAAAAGTAGTAATTCTTAGAGAGAAACTCCTATCTTTAAACTCGTTTTATCCCCCACCGTTGCTCTGTGTCTTTACAAGCAGTCCTTGACTTACGGCTGGCTTACAGTCGGTCCTTGACTTACGACTTATCCCCTCCCCTCAGGGGAATTTGGGGAGTTGAAGTCCACCTGTCTTACAAGCATGCTCGTTGGGAGTTCTAGGAGTTGAAAGTCTTAAAACGTGTTGGTCTTAAAGGAGCTGAGGTTGAGAAATATTGATTTATACCAAAAAAAAATTGATTCACTTCCCCTGCTTTCTATGAATTTGCATTGGTATCAAAAGCAATTGATAATTGAGAGGGGGAGAGAAGAAGATAAAATATAGTATAGAGTTAGGGTATAAGTATAAGTATAGGGTCTCCTACTTCAGCAGGGGGTTGGACTAGAAGACCTCCAAGGTCCCTTCTGACCTATTCTATTCTATTCTATTCTATTCTATTCTATTCTATTCTATTCTATTCAGAATCCTATTCTATTATTCTATTCCATTCTATTCAGAATCTTATTCAGAATATTCTATTCTATTCAGAATCCTATTCTATTCTATTCTATTCAGAATCCTACTCAGAATCCTATTCTATTCTATTCAGAATCCTATCCTATCCTATCCTATCCTATCCTATCCTATCCTATCCTATCCTATCCTATCTCCATTCTGTTAAAATGATCTCATATTTTAAAGTATTGTTTTAATCAATTTAATTTGATATAGCAAACCCTCATTTTTATTTTCCCCTCATTTTTTTTTACAAGAAATCTGTAGAAATAGGCTTGGCTGATGAGCATTGCATCTGATCCAAAACTAGGCAATTGTCCTTGACTTACAACAGTTCTATTTAGTGTCTGTTGTGAAGTTACAACGGCACTGGGAGAAAAAAAAGTGACTTAAAACTGGAAGGTTTCACACCCAAAGTTAGAAGTCTTAATGCTGAAGTAAAAAAAAAAAAAGAGGCTAGTCCTCATGAGGGTCGAGTCCATATTGCATCAAACTTACCCCGTACTGTCTGGTCAAATGACGGGTCATGATGGTCAGATATGCAGCAGATTCCCGAATGTCACCGGTACGTTTGACAAAGAAGCCATCGATCACCTGCGGGAAATACAGATGATTGATGATGACATGGGCACCTCTAAGTGATGTCCCTCAAAACCTCTCCGGAGATACAATTAATGCAGCTAAAAGGAACAAGTTAAAAGAAGAAGCAATAACTGGGGCCAGATTTAGGGTCAGAATAACAGAGTCGGAAGGGACCTTGGAGATCTTCTAGTCCAACCCCCTGCAGGAAATCCTATACCAGTGCTGGCGCACGCTGGTCAGCTGATTTTCTAGCCTTCCGGGCCGACCGGAAGTCGGGAAACTAACCGTTTCCAGCCTCTGGAATACCTCCGGTAGGGTGGGGAAGGCTGTTTTTGCCCTCCCCAGATTCCAAGAAAGCTTCTGGAGCCTGGGAAGGGCGAAAAATGGGACTACTGGGCCCACTTTGCCATTGTGTGCCAAAAGCGGGGGGGGGGGGGGTTTGCACTGTGCCATTGTGTGTGCGGGGGTGGGTGGGGCACATTGAATTATAGGTGTGGGCACGCGCACCCGCGACCCCCCCCACACTCCCTCTCGCTTTTGGCACGCGACAGCAAAAAGGTTAGCCATCACTGCCATTGGTTCACCGTCTGAGTGGAGCCTGAGTGGTGCAGTGGACTAAACTACTGTTAAAGTAGTATTTAGCTGCCAGCTGCCTGCAATTACTGCAAGTTCGAATCTCACCAGGCTCAAGGTTGACTCAGCCTTCCATCCTCTCGAGGTAGGTAAAATGAGGACCCGGATTGTGGGGGGCAATAAGCTGACTCTGTATAAAAAAGAACACTGCTTGGGGGCGGGGGGGGGGGAAAGCCCTAGTAAGCAAGTATACACAAAAGGATGAAGGCTATTGGTTAACGCATTGTAAGCCGCCCTGAGTCTCCGGAGAAGGGCGGCATATAAATCGAACTAATAATAACTAATAAATAAATCATGGCCTTATACCATTTCACACAAATGGCTATCCAATCTCTTCTTGAAAACTTCCAGTATTAGAGCACCCACAACTTCTGGTGGCAAGCCGTTCCACGGGTTAATTGTTCTCCCAGTGAGGAAATTTTTCCTCAGTTCTAGGTCCTTGATTAGTTTCCATCCATTGCTTCTTGTTGTTGCCTTCAGGTGCTTTGGAAAACAGGTGGATCCCCTGTTCTTCGCGGCAGCCCCTCAAATGTTGGAAGATGCCATCATGATGTCACTCCTGGTCCTTCTTTTTACTAGACTAGACATACCCAATTCCTGCAACCCATTCTTTATATATTTTAGCCTCCAGTCCCCTAATTCTCTTTGTTGCTTCCGGAGTTTGAGACACAAGGATTCACCTTCGCAGGTGAGCCTCACCTGAGTATTGATAATGGCTTGTTGCAGAGTCTTTTCGGGAAGACTGAGATGCTGCGCGGAATTCGCGTCTTCTACCAGGTAGATGGGGTGGGAAAGACCGCACTGCCGCAGGCGGAACTGGATTCGAGACATGACAAAGGAAGGAGGGAGGGGTGGATAGATGGTTAGGAACCAGAG
Source organism: Pantherophis guttatus (assembly GCF_059756535.1). Classification (NCBI taxonomy): domain Eukaryota; kingdom Metazoa; phylum Chordata; class Lepidosauria; order Squamata; family Colubridae; genus Pantherophis; species Pantherophis guttatus. The sequence goes on from NC_142080.1 coordinate 7,567,179, forward strand.
ATTAAATCATGAATGGAAGGCGAACAGGTAACCCTCTCAACCTCACCTGGAACTGGAAGATCTATTGCTAAGAGATGTTAAGAAAAGTCATCATGTGACCCTGACTGCTTCAACAATCTTTTTTTGCCATGGTTGTTAAGCGAATCACTGCAATAAACTGAACTGACTACCATACAGATAGTCCTCGATTTACAATGGTTCGTTTAATGTCCGTTTGAAGTTACAACGGCACTGAAAAAAGCAGGGTTCCGGATGCCCTAACTAAATCATGAGCTTCGAGCCAAGCTTCAAAAGAAATCCAGTTATTTATTAGGAGCTTCATGTCGGCACGTTCCCAAGTGAAGCCAGCTCTGACCCTACGTAATTTACGCCCCAAGTCACTCCCCTCTGCCTGCTGTAGGTAACTCTGGGAGACAGCCTTGAGAGAGATAAGCATGGAATGTGCACCTGTCTTTGGCTGCTGTGCCATTTTGCCCGTTTCCCATCCCCCCTGGCCTATGGCAACTCGAGAGCGGGCCAGGGATGCTTTGTGAGTTGGCAAGCGACTTAGGACCGTTTTTCACACTTTCACACATTTGGATGCTTGACAACTGACTCATAGTTATGACGGTTGTAGCGTCCCCAGGGCAGGGTTGGCGTGATCCCTTTTTGCGACCTTCTGAAATGCAAAGTAACAACCGGGTTACTAACTTATCGACTGCAGTGATTCACTTAACAACAGAGGCAAGAAAAGTTGTAAAAGGAGGCAAAATTCACTTAATAAGTGTCTCACTTAATAACAGAAATTTTGGGTTCAGTTGTGGTCGTACGTCCAGGACTACCTGTACTGGAAATCTAATTTTTCGATAAAACCGAGAAAAACACATTTGAGGTGTGATGCAAATCCATGCCTTAAATGATAGCAAAGGAACTGATTTCTACATCAAATTTTAAATTCCTTCCTGATTCTATCAAATCCGGAATTAGGAGGACGCGGTGGCTCAGGGGCTAAGACGCTGAGCTTGTCAATCAAAAGGCCGGGAGTTTGGCGGTTCGAATCCCTAGTGCTGCCGCGTAACGGGGTGAGCTCCCATGACTTGTCCCGGCTTCTGCCAACCTAGCAGTTCGAAAGCAGGTAAAAAATGCAAGTGGAAAAATAGGGACCACCTTTGGTAGGAAGGGAACAGCGTTCCGTGCGCTTTTGGCATTGAGTCATGCCGGCCACGTGACCACGGAGACGTCTTCGGACAGCGCTGGCTCTTCGGCTTTGAAACGGAGATGAGCAGCACCCCCTAGAGTCGGGAACGACTAGCACATATGTGCGAGGGGAACCTTTTTACCTTACCTTTTGTTCCCGAAAGCGACCGTCAATGATGCTACCGCATAAATCCGGCATCCGTTTCCGTTCCACCACGTAGTCTAAAACCAGCTCACGAACCGTGGTTGGTGGCAGCTCCTCTGAAAAAAAGGGAGATTAGAACAAGATTTTATTCTGAGGGGAAGTAAGTGCGTGGCGTTCTCCATTTAGGAATAAACGTTTAGGTTCACCCCACCCCACCCCACCCCTTGGCCAGGAATTCTCTCACCCACCTGCCACACGGGGACCCCTCTCTCTGGCCACCCAGAGGAAATCGCCGACGTGGAGCTTCCGGATGCTAAACGGGACGTGGTGACGTTGAAGTTCGCGCACCAGCTCCTGTTTACGCGATGCGGGGCCGCTGAAAGCGAGAGGGGGGAAAAGGCGCTTTTCACAAACTATTTCAAAGGGGAATTACTTCTTTCCCCTCACCACCTGAAGTGGGGTCCTTGTTTCCTTGCAGACGTTTCGTGACCAATCCAGAGAACATCATCAGTAATAAAAGAGGAGGAGGGGGAGAAGGAGGAAGAGGAGGAGGAGGAATGTGGGGTCCTTGGTGGTCTCTGAGCCTGATGGTTTTCTTGCAGACGTTTCATGACCCAGCTGGGTAACATCATCAGTGCTAGAAGGGAGTTTGTGAAGTGGAGGAGGTGGAAGAGGAGGAGTCAGGGGAGGGAAAGAGAAAGAGAGAAAGAGACACAGAGAGAGAGAGAAAGACAGGAAGGAAGGAAGGAAGGAAGGAAGGAAGGAAGGAAGGAAGGAAGGAAGGAAGGAAGGAAGGAAGGAAAAAGAAGGAAGGAAGGAAGGAAGGAAAGGAAAAAAGGAAGGAAGGAAGGAAGGAAAGAGAGAGACAGAAAGAAAGAAACAAACAAACAAAGAAAGAAAGAAAAAAGGAAGGAAGGAAGGAAGGAAGGAAGGAAGGAAGGAAGGAAGAAAGAAAGAAAGAAAGAAAGAAAGAAAGAAAGAAAGAAAGAAAGAAAGAAAGAAAGAAAGAAAGAAAGAAAGAAAGAAAGAAAGAGGAAAAAATGTGAGGGTCCTTGGTGGTCTCTGAGCTTGGTGGCTTTTTGCAGGCGTTTCATGACCCAACTTGGTAACGTCATCAATGCTAGAAGGGTTGTGCAGGGAGGAGGAGGAGGAGGAGGAGAATGAGGAAGAATATTGGTTCTTGATGGTCTCTGAGCTCTGTTTCCTTGCAGACAGTTCAGGACCCAACTAGGGAACATCATCAGTGCTAGAAGGAGGGGAGGGGAGGGAGGGGAAGAGGAAGAGGTAGCAATCAGATTAAGTTGAAAGAGTTGGAAGGGACCTTGGAGGTCATCTAGTCCAACCCCCTGCCCAAGCAGGAGACCCTGCCTACACCATTTCTGACAGATGGCAGTCCAGTCTCTTCTTGAAAGCTTCCAGGGATGAAGCTTCCACAACTTCCGAAGGCAGCTTCTGTTCCATGGATTGATTGTTCTCACTGACAGAAAAATTATCCTTATTTCCAGGTTGAATCTCTCCTTGATCACTTTCCATCCATTCTTCCTTGTCTGGCCTTCGGGTGCTTTGGAAAATAGCTTGACCCCCTTCCTCCTCTCTGTGGCAGCCCCTCAAATATTGGAAGATGCTCTCCTGTCTCCCCTGGTCCTTCTCTTCACTAGACCAGCCAGGCCCAGTTCCTAAAACCCCCATACGATGTAGTTTTAGCGTCGTGGCTCCTTACCCTGTGGTCTCGATGAAATCCACGCAAAGAATCACCTCAAAATGTCCAGGTTGCAGAACAAACTGGGGCCTCGACAGGCCCGAGTTCGGCCCTTCGCAGCTTGATCTAGAATGACAAAAAAAAAAAAAAAACCAACAGAGATGTGATAGCTGGGCCAGGTGAAATTTTAAGGAGTCCTTGTCTTACGACTGCAATAGAAACCTGCCCGCTAGGGCCGTTCCATCGTGAGGACCGTGAAATGGGTCACCGCGTCGCTGACCCAATATGACGGCCTTATTTTTTGTAGTCGTTTTTAAGCAAAATCGCTACCGCGGTGAAGTGAATCTGCCGTCGTTAAGCGAACGCCACGGACGTTAAAGCGAAACCCGTGGTTTGGTTCTGGAGCGGGTTTTTTTTGGCCGATAAACCGTGGGAATTTTTGGAATGGCATTTTTAACAACCGTAATATGGAAATTCTTTGCCGTGGAAATTAGGGTTCCAGTTGTAAGTCGTAAGTAGAGGATTACCTGTATTGTATTCCTCGACTTACGACCGCAATAGAAGCCTGCCCACTAGGGTCGTTCCGTCATGACGACTGTAAAATGGGTCACCATGTCATTGACCCAATGTTACGGCCTTTTTTTTGTAGTCATTTTTAAGCAAAATCACTACCGCGGTGAAGTGAATCCAAAGAATAAATAATCGTAACCTTACTATGCTTGGCAGAATGCCCAGAAGCAATTTGCAGGAAACAGATAAGAGAACTAAGATCAAGACGCGAAGGAGAGTGAACGAAGTTGTTCCCTGCAAATTGCCTCAGTCATTGTTCTTCCTTAAATAGGCTAAGGGAGTGGCCAATTAGCCACAACATAAGCGAATGCCACGGACGGTAAAGCGAACCCGTGGTTTGATTTTGGACCAGTTGTTTTTTTTTGACCATGGAAATTTTTGGAATGGCATTTTTTAACGATCGTAATATGGAAATTTTTTGCCGTGGAAATTCCGGTTCCAAGTTGTAAGTCGTAAGTGGAGGATTAACCTGTATTTGCTGGCGGAGCTGCTGTCTGAATTTTCTGAGCCCAATGAGCTTCCGTCGTTTTCCTCCAAAAGCACAATGGTTCCTCCAGTTTGGGGGGCTGTGGCTTTTGGGGGGCTGGAATTGTTTTCCTTCAGCTCTTCGGAGGCCCTCAGCTCCCGGGCTACATTTAGCCCTGCTTCGGTCAGAGAATATCTGGTGGGGAAAAGTTCGCAAGTCAAAATAGGTTTTTTGGGGGGCCAGTTCTCTTGAAATCGCTACCCTCAAACCGCCCCTGCCAATTTTAGCCTTCAGAATTTTTAAACTTTGAGTTTCTCACTTTTGACGTGTACGTTGGGACCTTGTTCTTCATTCTGTTTTGAACTGGGCTTACAAGGTTTTTAGGTATTACGTTATGGTAAAACCACCCAGAGTCACTTAAGGAGAGTTGGGTGGCGTAGAACTTTAAGAAATAAAATTAATTAAAATTAAATCAAGGGGGAATAAACATAGGGGGAATAAATTTGCCTAAGGCAAATTTAACCCTAGATTGGGGCTTTTCTCATGATGGAATCACTGAAAAATCTTCTTGAGGGTTTAAAAAGCTCCCTCCATCGATCCATTCATCCATCCATCTTTCCATCCATCCTTCCATCCTTTATTCCATCCATCCATCCTTCCATCCATCCATCCATCCATCCTTCCTTCCTTCCATCCATCTATCCATCCATCCTTCTTTCCTTCCTTCCTTCTATCCTTCCTTCCTTCTTTCTCTTTCCTTCCTTCCATCCATCCTTCCATCCATCCATCCATCCATCCATCCTTCCTTCCTTCCATCCATCCATCTATCCATCCATCCTTCTTTCCTTCCTTCCTTCTATCCTTCCTTCTTTCTCTTTCCTTCCTTCCATCCATCCTTCCTTCCTTCCATCCATCCATCCTACCTTCCATTCCTCCTTCCTTCCTTCCATCCATCCATCCTTCTTTCCTTCCATCCTTCCTTCCTTCTTTCCTTCCATCCATCCATCCTTCCATCCATCCATCGTTCCATCCACCCTTCTTTCCTTCCATCCATCCATCCTTCCATTATGCATCCTTCTTTCCTTCCTTTCTTCCTTCTATCCTTCCATCCTTCTTTCTTTCCTTCCATCTATCCTTCCTTCCTTCCTTTCTTTCCCTCCCTCTTTCCTTCCATCCATCCATCCATCCTCCATCCTTCCTTCCTTCCATCCTTCCTTCCTTTCTTTCCTTTCCTTCCTTCCTTCCTTCCTTCCATCCATCCTTCCTTCCATCCATTCATCCTTTCTTCTTTCCATCCATCCATCCATTCATCCTTTCTTCTTTCCTTCTTTCCTTCCTTCCATCCATCCATCCATCCATCATTCACCTCCCCATTCTCTCTTGGACATATAAGCATAGATTGTCAACAACTGCTTTTAACTCTATTAAACCAGAACCTCTCTCCAAGTTCAAGGAGACCGATCGGCTGCAGTAGATTCTCCTCCCCTCCCAACTCTTTAGTACAACATAATCAACCTGGCTGGAATGTTGGTCTTGAGGACTAGCTCCTTGCGAATCAGAGTGCTGACAGCAGACCAGGCGGTGTTCTTACTTCCAGGATCAGCCTGTAATGGAGGAATCAGCAGGAGAATGGCTAGCCTAAATAGCAATAGAATACAATATCATACAGTAATGCTATTCCTGTCATCAATCAAGTCAGTTTGGTCTAGTGGTTAAGGCATCAGGTTAGAAACTGGGAGATGGTGAGTTCTAGTTCCACCTTAGGCATGAAACCAGGATGAGTGACTTTGGGCCAATCACCAGGAGACGGTGAGTTCTAGTTCTGCCTTAGGCATGAAAACTGATTGGATGACTTTGGGCCAATCATTTGAGCCAGTCACACTCTCTCAGCCCTAGAAAGCAGGCAAAGGCAAACTGAGACACCTTACCAAGAAAATTGCAGGGACTAATCCAGGCAGCCACCAGGAGACAAAAACTGACTTGAAAATGCACGCATACAAAGAATCGATCTTCAATAAATTTCACTATTTGGTGCAATAACAAGCAGGGAGAGGATCAGCTTACCAGAAAAAAGGATTTATCGCAGAGAGGCTGTGCAGTTTTCTGCAGTTCTGGTTTGGTCAGGTAGCCCCGGGACTCAGGTTTCTAAGAAAGAAATCCCCAAAAAACAAACATTCAACACACAACCTCCAGCTCCGTTTCCTTGTTTCTGCGTTCGAGTCTAAATTCGCCCCGTTTCAACTTCTCAAGCTCACAGGCAGCGCGCAATTATTCTCCGCTTTTCAGAAGTCTTCAAAAATGGTGCTACGCATCTCCTAACGTTCCCCCCAAATCTTCCACCACCCCAATTTTGATCATGCGATGGTGGGAATGCCGTAACGGTTGTTAACTGCGAGGACTGGTTGTTGGTCTTTTTTTTTCCAGGGCCTTTCTAACTTTCTAAATGGTCGCTAAAACAAAACGGTTGCAAGTCGAGAACTATCTCTAAGTAGAGCTAGTTTGCAACCAGCTGATGGAAGGCCGAAAATGTTTCTGCAGAGGGACGGGGTTGGCATCGGATGTATCTTACCGTGGCGTTGTGATAGAGTGCCAACAGTACTGCGTACGCTGGAGATCGCCGAGTTGGCATGTAACCCCGGGCCCGATGCCGTGGAACGCTCTGCTTTTTCTGCAAATGAAAATAATAATAATAATAATCAGGCGTGGTCTTTTTGGATAGTTGGTGGGAGTTGTTATCATTGTTATTTCTCCCACAGCCAGATGTTTAGACTGTAGTTGGCACTTTCGTCCCTCTATCTATTTAGAACCAACCTAGGATTAAGGAGAAATTTCCTGACGATGAGAACATCGATCTGGAACGAGCTCCCCCCGGAGATACGGAGGATCCCGGATCTGCGCACCTTCCGTCGCGCGCTTAAGACTTTTTTATTTCATCAAGCTGGCCTGGCCTAAATCTTCTCCCCTTTTTAAAATGTAAATTTTAATTTGTTTTAAATTATGGGGTATTTTAAATTCGTTCAGCCAAATTATTTAATTCGTTTTTATTTATTTTAAATTTTTGCATTTATGTGTTTTTATCTTGTGGCTGTTCGCGGTATAGAAATTTAACAAAATAAATATAAATAAATAAATAAATCGAGTTGGCCATGCCCAAACAGTCACATGCCCACCTAGCTATGCCCATCCAGGTGGTCATTAGGCAGACCATATTAGTGGTCCGTGGGATTTAAAATTATGAATTTAGGGGTCCCTGAGGTCCGAAAGGTTGGTGACCCCTGATCTAGTCCAACCCTTCGCCCAACTGTGATCAAGAGGTGCTCATTACAGAAGATATTATATGGATTACAAGCCTAAAGTCTTTTTAAGAAGATTTTATTTACATAAGGGAATATTTTTTAGGGGAGTGGGCAGAAGAATAAAGATATTAAGATTTATTAAGTATGGTAGTCTTGTAGGAAAGTGGGTGGAGACAGGTTAGTTTATTGATTGTTTAGTTTAAGAAAAGGGATATTATGTTTAGATATGAATATATGTAAAAGATTTGAGTTAAGAGATATAACGATGAGGGTGAAGGAAATGGGTAGACTATGAACTGAATAAATGTTAAATTAGGATTTATTATATAGTTTTATAGCGGAAGGTTGTTTTGAAATGTTAGATTAATATATATAAAAGATTTGATTTATTATTATGCTAAATTAGGAGTTATTATATAATGTTATAGTAGAATGTCATTTTGAAATGTATAGTATAAGGGGGATATGATAATTTTATTAGAAATAAAGGGTCAGTATATGGGGATGGAGTAAGGGGATGGTAAAGTATTATATAATCTGTTATGAATTTGGGTTTTATTATGAAGAAGTCACAGGGGGAGGGGAGGGGGAGGGGGGTTAGGGAGGAGGGAAAAAAAGGGGGGGGGGAATTGTATTTGAAGAGGTGCTCCGATTATTTTCGGGTTGCATGTAAGATGCCCGTTGTCGTTATAAAATTTATTTGCCGCCCATTTCGGGGTTCGGCGACTCCGAGATCTCTCCTCCCCTCTGTCCATCGCAAATTACCTACATGCTCAAAATGTTGCAAACATCTCCAAAACGAATGGATGAACGTAATCCATACCGACGTTCTCACCTTTGACTGTTGCTCTTGACGTTGGACTGGCTCTAGAGACGACAGGGAAGGTTGTGACGCTGGCCTATCGTCGCTGTCAGTTTGATCGTCAACATCTTCACAACTTTTGCAAGGAGACGTTGGGATTGGCCCACCTGGAATGCCTGAAAAACGGGCAAAAAAAAAAAAAAAAAAGCCTCGAAACGGACCGAAAAAATTCTTTCAACTGAGCTTCTGAGCTTTGAGGTATATCATTTTTATTCAAGCTTTTTAAAAGGAAGATTAAAAATGGACACAAATTACCGTATTTTTCAGACTATAAGATGCAGCTAAATTTAGAAGAGGAAAACAATAACAAAAAGGTTTTGGCCTCCCTTTTTGGGGGCCTTTTCCAGACTTTTTTCGGCCTGTTTTCAAGGCTTTTTTGGCCCATTTCCGAGGCTTATTTTGGCCCGTTTTTGGGACGTTTTTGGCCTGTTTTCGAGGCTTTTTTCGGCCCGTTTTCAGAGCTTTTTTGGCTGGTTTTCGGGGCTATTTTTGGCCCGTTTTCAAGACTTTTTCCAGCCCATTTTTGGGGAAAAAATGGGCTGGAAAAAGTCTTGAAAACGGGCCAAAAATAGCCCTGAAAACAGGCCAAAAAAAAGCCTTGAAAACGGGCCGAAAAAAGCCAAAAAGTGAGCCAAAAGAAGTGCAGAAAATAGGCCGGAAAAAGCCTTGAAAACGGGCTGAAAAAAGCCGCGAAAACAGGCCAAAAAAGTCCCCAAAACAGGCCAAAAAAACCCTCAGAAACAGGCCAAAAAAGCCCCGAAAACAGGCCAAAAAAAGCTGGCGGGTAGGCGGAGCTTTGGCAATATTTGGTCTATAAGACGCACAGACATTTTCACCCCCTTTTGGGAGACAAAAAACTGCACCTTATAGTCTGAAAAATACAGTAATTTAGGTAGTCCTCGACTTATGACTACAATTGAGCCCAAAGGTTCTGTCGCTAAAGGAGGCATTGGTTAAGTGAGCTTTGCCGCATTTTTTCAGCCTTTCTCGCCACGGTTGTTAAGTGAATCTGGCTTCCCCATGGACTTGGCTTGTCAGAAGGCCGCAAAAGGGAATCACGTAATCCTGGGCCACTGTGACCGTCATAAATACGAGTCAGTTGCCAAGTTTTTAAATTTTGATCACCTGACCATGGGGATATTGCAACGGTCATAGGTGCGAAAACGCTCACAAGTCCCTTTTTTCAGTGTCGGCGTAACTTCGAACGGTCACTAAGCGAACCGTTGTAAGTCGAGGACTACCTGTACTCCTTCAAGTAATATTTCACAAGTATGTAATTGATTCTTAATAAGGTTCACATTAAACTGTCACTGAGCCCAGAATTACGGACTAAGTTGTCCTCCTGGTCATTAAATGTGTCCCCCTGTCATCCTGATTTTATAAGTTTTTGGGTTTTTTTTGGCAACAGTCATTAAGCGAACCGTTTTTCATAATGGGTATTTTTTTGCCAGAAAGTCAAAATTAAAGCGGACAAAATCCACCCATCGCGATCAAGCGAGGCTGCAGTCAGCCATAAAGGTTGCCGAACGCCCCGAATCAGTGGTGGGTTGCTCCCGGTTCAGTCCGGTTCTTGCGAACCAGTAGGAAAAGCAGCAGGAGGCTCCGCCCACCCGCCCGGACGTCATCATGGATGATCTGCGGATGCGCAGAAGCACTCCCGCTGCGAACCAGTAGTAAAGGTAAGTAGAACCCACCCCTGCCCCAAATGCAATTCCGTGAACACGGCAACGGGATTCTCCTGTCCGAATTTGGGTCATAAGTAGCCTGGCGTGGGGTCCTAGCGAACGGCCGCTAAGCAGCCAGTCGTAAGTTGAGAACTACCTGTAGGGATCACAGGCCCCTCTCCTTCCATACCGGCCGGCGCTGTACCGTCCTGGCTGCTGCGGTATCTCTCCAGCTGTTCATCCAGCTGATGGCAGATCTTCTCCCCGAAATACATAAGGATCCGAGCCTCGCGGCCACTGCGCAGAGGGAGGGGGTATTTGTGGAGGGAGCTCAGGGCCTGTGTACGACAAAGAGAGAGAGACTTTCTAGATAATTGTGATCAGTTAAGGATCGCTAAAATTGTTCCTGGTTAGTGCTTCGAAGCAGCTGGCTTCCTTACACTATCAATGAGGTGGAATGGAATAGAGTAGAGTAGAGTAGTTCCTTAAACTATCAATGAGGTGGAGTGGAGTGGAGTGGAGTGGAGTAGAGTGGAGTAGAGTAGAATAGAGTAGAGTGGAGTACAGTAGTTCCTTAAACTATCAATGAGGTGGAATGGAATAGAATAGAGTAGAGTAAGTAGAGTACAGTAGTTCCTTAAACTATCAATGAGGTGGAATGGAATAGAGTAGAGTAAAGTAGAGTAGAGTAGTTCCTTAAACTATCAATGAGGTGGAATGGAATAGAATAGAGTAAAGTAGAGTAGAGTAGTTCCTTAAACTATCAATGAGGTGGAATGGAATAGAATAGAGTAGAGTAAAGTAGAGTAGAGTAGTTCCTTAAACTATCAATGAGGTGGAATGGAATAGAATAGAGTAGAGTAAAGTAGAGTAGAGTAGTTCCTTAAACTATCAATGAGGTGGAATGGAATAGAATAGAGTAAAGTAGAGTAGAGTAGTTCCTTAAACTATCAATGAGGTGGAATGGAATAGAATAGAGTAGAGTAAAGTAGAGTAGAGTAGTTCCTTAAACTATCAATGAGGTGGAATGGAATAGAGTAGAGTAGAGTAGAGTAGAGTAGAGTAGAGTAGAGTAGAGTAGAGTAGAGTAGTTCCTTAAACTATCAATGAGGTGGAATGGAATAGAATAGAGTAGACTAGAGTAGAGTGGAGTAGAGTAGTTCCTTAAACTATCAATGAGGTGGAATGGAATAGAATAGAGTAAAGTAGAGTAGAGTAGTTCCTTAAACTATCAATGAGGTGGAATGGAATAGAATAGAGTAGACTAGAGTAGAGTGGAGTAGAGTAGTTCCTTAAACTATCAATGAGGTGGAATGGAATAGAATAGAGTAAAGTAGAGTAGAGTAGTTCCTTAAACTATCAATGAGGTGGAATGGAATAGAATAGAGTAGAGTAAAGTAGAGTAGAGTAGTTCCTTAAACTATCAATGAGGTGGAATGGAATAGAATAGAGTAGAGTAAAGTAGAGTAGAGTAGTTCCTTAAACTATCAATGAGGTGGAATGGAATAGAATAGAGTAAAGTAGAGTAGAGTAGTTCCTTAAACTATCAATGAGGTGGAATGGAATAGAATAGAGTAGAGTAAAGTAGAGTAGAGTAGTTCCTTAAACTATCAATGAGGTGGAATGGAATAGAATAGAGTAGAGTAAAGTAGAGTAGAGTAGTTCCTTAAACTATCAATGAGGTGGAATGGAATAGAATAGAGTAAAGTAGAGTAGAGTAGTTCCTTAAACTATCAATGAGGTGGAATGGAATAGAATAGAGTAGAGTAAAGTAGAGTAGAGTAGTTCCTTAAACTATCAATGAGGTGGAATGGAATAGAATAGAGTAGAGTAAAGTAGAGTAGAGTAGTTCCTTAAACTATCAATGAGGTGGAATGGAATAGAGTAGAGTAGAGTAGAGTAGAGTAGAGTAGAGTAGAGTAGAGTAGAGTAGAGTAGAGTAGAGTAGAGTAGAGTAGAGTAGAGTAGTTCCTTAAACTATCAATGAGGTGGAGTGGAGTGGAGTGGAGTAGAGTAGAAGAGAGAAAAGAAGAGAAGAGAAGATAGTTGGAAGGGACCTTGGAGGTCTTCCAGTCCAACCCCGTGCTTAGGTAGTAAACCCTACACCACTTAATACATTTTTAACTTCATGATTCATAAGCAGTCGTCTATGTATCACTATTATTATATTAGCCCTGTCATTATTATGAATAACGAAGATCAACACATTATTAATTATTGGCTTAACGGTATTAATATAACCACGATGACCAATTTGCAGTACCGATCTAATTAATAGGCTAATTAAAACACAAATGGTTACGCTAGTCTCACTTACACTCCAAATTCTGCTCTTATTAAGTGAACTGTACTAATAGATATGCTAATTCCTGCATAATTGATTGCTATACTAACAACTACTGTAAAGGACCTTGTACCAAAAGCTGCGCTAATTATTGCATTTTTATTATCATTATTTATTTTCCTAATAATTATTCTAATTACTATTATATTAAGAGTTTTGCTTATATTATTCTGCAGCCTTAATAGGAAATCTGTCCCAAGAGAAGCATTCCTTGGAGGCGGGGCTTGCCGCGGTGGGAGGGGCTTGCCGCGGTGGGAGGGGCTTACGCGTTCATAGGCGCGTTGGCTCTTGAGGCGTCCGTTTTCTGCGGCCTGGTCGCGCCATTCCTCCAACCATCGCGTAAATAAAGGATTCGGGCCTTCCTGCGGCGGTTTCGGCATTTTTAGAAGGCCGCCGCCGGCTTTTTTATCCTCCGGTTTCTTTTCTTTTCGCGCTCTCGTTCTTTTAAAAACGGAAAATCATCGAGTTTTTTTTGCACCAAAGAGTTGCAGGCGGGCAGAGCGGCTGTCCGTTGAAGCAGCGGCGCAGGCGCAGTTTGTTCTCTGATTGGGCGGCGCAGGCGCAGTTCGTCCGTGGTGCTTCTTCGGAGGAAGCCATAGAGATAGAAAATATAGAGAGGTCCTTACTGAGTTCAGCAATGCTCCAAATTGCTTTTTGCAGAGAATATACTACAAAATTCAATATTTTACTGCGAATGGCCCATCTGTATATAAAGCAAACTATACAATAAAAGCATTACAAATCCCTCTTTAATTTTCCTCTCCAGTCTTACCTGGAATATTTTAAATCAGTGTTTTTCAATCTTTAGGATGTTATATAGACTTCAGTTCCTAGAATTCCCAAGCCAGCATAATCACATTACAGCAGGGCATTCTGGGAAACAGACACTTGGTAATTATTTCAGGCTCTTCCATCAGTGTTTCTCAAACCTCTGCAACTTTTAAGATGAATGGATTTTGACTCCCAGAATTCCCAAACCAGCGTGGGAATTTTAGGGGTTGAGTCACACTTTTAAGGCATGTTGGCTGGGGAATTCTGGGAGTTGAAGTCCTTAAAGTTGTCAAGATTAAAAAAATACTAGCCTAGAGGGATGTACAATATTTATGATGGGCAACTGTTTTAAGATTTCTAGGGAATAGAATAGAATAGAAAATAGAATAAATAGAATAGAATTATAATAGAGAATAGAATAGAATAAATAGAATAGAATAAGAAATAGAATAGAATAGAATGAATAGAATAGAATAGAATAGAATAGAATAGAATAAGGAATAGAATAGGATTAGGAATAGAATGAATGGAATGGAATAGAATAGAATACAATATAGAAGTACAAAATAGAATAAATAGAATAGAATTAGAATAGAATGAATAGAATAGAATAGAATAGAATAGAATAAGGAATAGAATAGAATAAGGAATTGAATAGAATAGAATGAATAGAATAGAATGAATAAAATAAGGAATAGAATAGGATTATGAATAGAATGAATGGAATGGAATAGAATAGAATAAGGAATAGAATAGAATAAGGAATATTATAGAACGAATAGAATAGGATTATGAATAGAATGAATGGAATAGAATACAATACAATACAGAAGCACAAAATAGAATAAATAGAATAGAATTAGAATAGAATAGAATTAGAATAGAATGAATAGAATAGAAAGAATAGAATAGGATTAGGAATGGAATGGAATAGAATAGAATAGAATAGAATTAGAATAGAATGAATAGAATAGAATAAGGAATAGAATAGAAAGAATAGAATAGGATTAGGAATGGAATGGAATGGAATGGAATAGAATAGAATGGAATGGAATGGAATGGAATGGAATGGAATGGAATAGAATAGTATTTATTGGCCAAGTGTGATTGGACACAGAAGGAATCTGTTTTACCTAATCTGGTACCGAAACGGTCAGAAACTAAACAATCTTAGAGAGCAAAACGCTGCCAAAATCTAAAACCCGACCTACAAGTATTTTTCTACTATTTCAAATACCAATACCTCTGCGTTGAATATTGCCCATTGTATTTTCAAAATACTGGTGCTTATGTGCACAGTTAGCCATATTCTGGACCAGCAGTAACTGTTTGATGGAATCAGCAGTCTTTTTGGGGGGGCGGGAGGGGGGCTTGGTCTCCGGCTAAGCTTCTTACCCTGGTTAAAAGCATAGATGTTTGTTCCTCTTCATAATATTTATTTTATTTAATAATAATAGTAAATCTATTTAGACCCTGCTTTTCAGCAGAGGTCTCTTTTTTCCCCCCATCACCTGCTAAAAAGATCCTTTTCACTGAAGAAACCACAAAATAAGAAATATTATTCCAAGCGTTTTCACCGGAATAAATCTTATCTGCTTTTCCACGGACTTTCCGGCTTTCGTGCTACAGATTAGTTATGCTTTAACCAGCTTTTTAAACTAGTTCTACTGCTATTTACCGAATACAGCATATTAAACTCAACCGGCCTTTGATCTGATTTAATGTCTTAAGCTCTACCAATTTGTACTTTGGGAGAAAAAAGCTGGCATTTAAAGCCAGCCTGGATTATTAACCATTCAGAAAACTAATCCCCCAGTTTAATGGCCCAAGGAAAGGAGGGGCACCCCAGTTTTTTTTTTCCCTTCCAGCAATTATGGTTTTAACTCTTTCACAGCCATGCCCAACGTTAGTAAAATTTCCCCATATTTGGCCTTCTTGCCCTGTTCGATTTTAATCTGCCTTGTTTTATTTTCATCACCTTGGGCAGTGACTAAAAGTTTGGTTGGAGGGCGTTGCCAGAAATCACATTTATCACGGTCTCCTGACATGGGATGTTTGCTTCCATACAGGGCAAGGGTGAAATCCAGCAGGTTCTGACAGGTTCTGGAGAACCGGTAGCGGAAAATTTGAGTAGTTCAGCGAACCGGCGAATACCACCTCTGGCTGGCCCCAGAGTCGGGTGGGCATGGGGATTTTGCAATATCCTTCCCCTAGAGAGGGGTGGGCATGGGGATTTTGCAGTATCCTTCCCCCAGGAGTGGGGTGGGAATGGGGATTTTGCAGTATCCTTCCCCTGGAGTGGGGTGGGAATGGGGATTTTGCAGCATCTTTTCCCTGAAGTCAGGAGGGAATGGAGATTTTGCAGTATCCTTCCCTACGACAATTGAGCCTCATATTTCTGTTGCTAAGAGAGATGTTTATTCAAGTGGGTTTTGCCCCATTCTACGACTTTTCTTGCCACAGTGGTTACGTCAATCAATCACTGCAGTTGTTAAATAAGTTAACGTGGTTGTTAAGTGGAATCAGGTTTCCCTATTGACTTTGCTTGTCAGGTCGCAAGAGGGGAATCATCGCATGACCAGCGGGACACTGCCACCGTCGTAAATACGAGCCAGAGAGCTATCGTCGTCCTCGATGTTCAACTGAGCCTCAAATTCCCGCCGTTAAGCAAGAAAGTTACGAAGCGTCCCGTATGACTACTTTTCTTGCCAGCGTTGTTCACTGAATCCCTCCAGTTATTAAGTCAGTGACACGGTTGTTAAGTGAATCCAGCTTCCCCATTGACTCTGCTTCTCAGAAGGTCACAAAAGGAAACCATACGACACCCCCCCCCCCGGGGACACCACAACCGTCATAAATACGAGTCAGTTGCCAAGCAGCTGAATTTTGATGCCGCGACAGGGCAAAAAATGGCATAAAAATGGCCATAAATTCATCCGCTTTCATCTCTATTTTTTGTTGTTGTTTCTTTATCAAATTTATTTGCCGCCCATCAGGTGACTCTGAGCTCTGTTCAAGGCTCTCCATTCAAAGTAGACCCACCGTCTCTTGAGGCAGGCAGTTCCACCGGCCAACAGCTCTTACCAGCTCTACCCCTGAAGCAGTTGTCCTGGACGTCTCACTCAAAATCACCTTCCTTGTAATTGAAACTGGTTTCTTCTCCTGGTTTCTGGAACAGGCCTGAACAAATCCGCCCCGTCTTTGACACGGCCGCCCTTCAGACAGTTACGGACAGCTGTCATTCTCCCTGGAGCTTTCTCTTCTCCTGGGAAATCTGCCCAGCGACTCCGTCTATTTCTCATTTAATAATATTACGGTAGGCGAACATGATTTCCCGTCAAGAATGCTTTCCCCGTCGAGGTGGCCAAAATTCACAACCTTTGCACTTTGTTTGCCCCGAATCTGATCTCTGGGGGGTGGTAAAAAATGCACATTTCTGTCTTTTAAAAAAAATCTTTATTTTTTTTAAAAAAATTCAGAATCAATGATTATTAGCATTATTAGCATGTTGGGATGGTGGTTTTTAAATGCCGCCCGTTTCCCTTTCAGGGTTTGGAGTTTTATCAGCCTGGGCGGTCCCACGTGGCCTGTGGTTGGTGGATCAGAATAATATGAGTTGGAAGGGGCCTTGGAGGTCTTCTAGTCCAACCCGCTGCTCAATCTCTTCTCAGAACCCCGTCCCCACCCCAGCCCTGCGTCATGGGGGGATGTAAGGTAATCTTTTGCAAGGCAGTTGTTAAATAAGTTGTGCTCCGTTTTACAACCTTTTGTGCCTCGGTTCCCAGCAGTTGTTAAGTGAATCAGGCGGTCGTTAAAGCAGTTGAATTCCACCCATCTGAAAGCACGGCTAGGGAATTCTGGGAGTCAAAGTCTACCCATCTTCAAGTGTACCTACTGGAGAATTCTGGGATTTGAGGTCCTGCCCTCTTAAAGTTGCCATTCATCCATCTATCCATCCCTCCCTCCATCTCTCCCTCCCTCCATCTGTATCTCCATTCCTTCATCTTTCTCTCCATCCATCCCTCTCTCCATCCATCCATCCCTTCATCCCTCCATCTCTCTCCCTCCCTCTCTCCATCCATCCATTCCTCTCTGCATTCCTCCCTCCCTCCACTCACCCATCCAATCTCTCCAACCCTCCATCCTTCTCCCTCCCTCCCTTCCTCCTTCCATCCTTTTCTTGATCCATTTCTCTCTCCATCCATCCCGTCCTCTCTCCATCCATCCCTTCCTCTCTCCATCCATCCTTTCCTCTCTCCCTCCATCTCTCCCTCCCTCCTTCCTTCCATCCATTTCTCTCTCCATCCCTCCCTCCCTGCCTCCCTCTCTCCCTCCATTCACCCAAACTCTCCATCCCTCCCTCCCTCTCCCTCCTTTTCTCAATCCATTTCTCTCTCCATCTATCCCTCCCTCTCTCCATCCATCCATTCCTCTCTCCGTCCCTCCCTTCCTCTCTCCATCCATCCATTCCTCTCTCCACCCATTCCTCCCTCCCTCTCTCCCTCCCTCCTTCCATCCATCTCTCTCCATCCATCCATTCCTCTCTCTCTCTCCCCATGCACCCATCCAATCTCTCCCTCCCTCCCTCCATATCTCCATTCCTTCATCTTTCTCTCCATCCATCCATCCCTCTCCATCCATCCATTTCTCCTTCCCTCCATCCCTCTGTCCATCCATTCATCCATCTCTCCCTCCATCCCTCCCTCCACCTCACCATCTCTCCCTCCCTCCTTTTCTCCCTCCCTCCCTCTCTCCATCCATCCATTCCTCTCTGCATCCCTCCATTCACCCATCCAATCTCTCCAACCCTCCATCCCTCTCCCTCCCTCCCTTTCTCCTTCCATCCTTTTCTCGATCCTTTTCTCTCTCCATCCATCCCTCCTTCCTTCCATCCATCCATTTCTCTCTCCATCCATCCTTTCCTCTTTCCCTCCATCTCTCCCTCCCCCCTTCCTTTTGCAGCCCTATCCGCCCCGTGCGATGCCCGCCCTGCCGACTGCGGTACCCGGGCGAGGCGGCCGGAGGGCGCCCGTGTGCCAGGCGCTGCGCCTCCTCCGCGCCCTCGCTTCAAATGCCCATATAAGGGCAAATCGGGCTGCGGGAAAGGAGGCGCTGCCGGGGCTCGATCACACCTTATTTGGACTCGCTTCGCAGCCTCGCGGAAAGGAAGGCGGGCCGCTTTGTTTTCCGCTCCGGCGCTTCAGCCGCCTCGGCCCCCACTTCGCCTGCCCGCTGTCCGGGTTGCACAAGCAGCAAGCGTGCCCGTTGCACAAGCGCCCTCTCTCTCTCTCTCTCTCTCCATCATCTCTCTCTCTCTCTCTCTCCATCATCTCTCTCTCTCTCTCTCTCTCTCTCTCTCTCTCTCTCTCTTTTTCTTTCTCTGTCTCTCATTCTGTCTCTTTCGCTTTTTTCTCTTTCTCTCTTTCTCCCTCTCCCTCTCTTTCTCTTTCTGTCTCTCTTTCTTTTCCCTCTTCCTCTGTCTCCCTTTCTCTTTCTGTCTTTCTTTCTCCCTCTCTCTTTCTCCCTCTTTCTCTGTCTCCCTTTCTCTTTCTCCCTTTCTCCCTCTTCCTCTGTCTCCCTTTCTCTTTCTCTCTCTTTCTTTTTCCTTCTCCCTTTCTTTCCCCCTTTCTGTCTCTCTCTTACTCTCACTCTCTCTCTGTCTCTATTTCTCTCTCTTTCTGTCTCTCTTTTTTCTTTCTCTGTCTCTCATTCTGTCTTTCTCTTTTTTCTCTTTCTCCCTCTCCCTCTCTCTCTCTCTCTCTTTCTCTTTCTGTCTCTTTCTTTCTCCTTCTCTCCTTCTCCCTTTCTGTCTCTCTCTTACTCTTTCTCACTCACTCTCTCTGTCTCTATTTCTTTCTCTTTCTCTCTCTTTCTTTCTCCTTCTCTCCTTCACTCTTTCTCCCTCTTTATTTTCCCTCTTCCTCTGTCTCCCTTTCTCTTTCTCTCTCTTTCTTTCTCCTTCTCCCTATCAGTCTCTCTCTTACTCTTTCTCTCTCACTCACTCTCTCTGTCTCTCTTTCTCTTTCTCTTTCTTTCTCCTTCTTTTTTTCCCTTTCTGTCTCTCTCACTCTCTCTCTGTCTCTATTTCTCTCTCTGTCTATCTCTCTTTTTTCTTTGTCTCTCTCTCTTTTTCCCTCTCCCTCCCTTTCTCTCTCTCTTTTTGTCTCTCTCTTTTCTCTCTTTTTGTCTCTTTCTTCCTCCTTCTCTCTTTCTCCCGCTCTCTTTCTGCCTCTCTCTCTTTGTCCCTTTCACTCTTTCTTATTCTGTCTCACTCTTTCTCTCCCTCCTCTCTTTTTCTCCCTCTCTCTTTCTCTTTTTTCCCCTCTCCCTCTCTCTCTCTCCCACACACTTCCACACACTTCTGCGCATCGGTGCTTTTGCACAACTGCATTGAGGGAAGAGTGCGAAGGGGGTGGGGGAATAGAAATCAGGCCGGCTGGGTTTAAGAAGCCCATTTGAACCCGATCCGGGAAAGTTACGAGGTCAGCATCATGTGTGAACCCAGCTTCCTTTGCTCTGCGACTTTGCAACTCGCCCGCCCAATTCCTTCGCGCCTTTTGAAGCATCCAAGGAATCAGAAGAGAGCTGGAAGGGGCCTTGAGAGGTCTTCTAGTCCAGCTCCCTGCTCAAGCAGGAGATCCTATATATACCATTTCAGACAAGTGACTGTCTAGTCTCTGCTTAATAAACCTCCAGTGGAGCATCCACAATTTAGGGAGTTGGGAACAGGGTGGGGTGTGGGGTGGAGGATAGATGAGGCAGCCTGGGGTGTGAGCTGTCTTTGGTGTGTGTGTGCGATGCTTGAGATTCACAACTCCGAGAGCTTTGGTGGTGCAGCAGACTAAAGCATTGTTAAGTAACACCAGCTGCCTGCAATTACTGCAAGTTCAAATCTCACCAGGCTCAAGGTTGACTCAGCCTTCCATCCTTCCGAGGTAGGTAAAATGAGGACCCGGATTGTGGGGGCAATAAGCTGACTTTGTATAAATAAAAGAACACCGCTTGGGGGGGGGGGGGGCGAAAGCCCTGCTAGGCAGGTATATACAAAAGTATGAAGGCTATTGCTTAATGCATTGTAAGCCACCCTGAGTCTCCGGAGAAAGGGCGGCATATAAATCGAACCAATAAATAAATAAATAAATAAATATGTTGCTTTTCTGCAAGAATGGAAACCCAAGTCTCCATTTTTGCAGGAGGGGGGCTGGAAACTTCCAAAAGAGATGCCCTTTATGGCTCGGCAGGAGTGTGGGAAAACTTATATTTTTTGCAACAAAGAGAGAAACGAGCCAGTGAAGGAGATCTATGCAAAAGAATCCAGCACCACCAGGAAACTCATCGCGCTTTTAACTGAAAAGCGATGGGCGTTTCTTTTCTTTTTTTCCGCTCCTTTTGCTGGTGTGGCGTCTGTTCTATTTTTATTTTTAGCGGTGGTTTTTTCGGGAAGGAAAAGCTGAACCAGGCCCCAAGGTCTCTCACCGAGAAAATAGCTTCTCGGGCCCGCACGATGGGGTGACGATAAAGGAATTGAATGGAAGCAGACATTAAAAAGTTCCTTCGGCATCTCGCCGCAAAAAAAAAGTACCCTTTTCTCGCACAAAAGGCGGCTTTTGTGAGACGCCTCCGTTTTGTGCTCGCGGTCGCACAATGAGGCGATTCATCGGCCCACGAGATGGGCTGGCTTCACCCCACATGCCCAAGATTTGCGTGTGGGGGCAACTTCGGATGGTGGTTGCTTACTGGGTGATGGTGGGGGCCGAACAGCCGTCAGTGACAAATAAGGAACTTCATACAGCTAGTCCTCGACTTATAACAGTTCGTTTAGTGACCCTCCGAAGCGACAACGGCCCTGGAAAAAGTGACTTGACGACCGTTTTTTTCACACTTACGACCGTTGCAAGCATCCCCGTGGTCAAAATTCACGGACTCATATTTATGACGGTGGCAGTATCGCAACAACCTTCCGACCAGCAAACTCAACGGGGAAGCAGATTCATTTAACAACCGTGTGATTCATTTAATGACCGTGGCAAGAAAGGTCATCAAATGAAGTAAAAAATTCACCGTCTCGCTTAGCAGGGCTTCTTAAGGGCTGGAAGGGGCTTTGAAGGTCTTCTAGTCCAACCCCCTGCTCAAGCAGGAGACCCTATACCCCTGATGACGTACCTATGGCACGCGTGTCACAGGTGGCACGCGGAGCCGTATCTGTGGGGACGCGAGCGTTGCCTAGCTCAGCTCCAGTGTGCATGCGTATGCCAGCCAGCTGATTTTCGGGCCTTTTGAGCCCACCAGAAATTGGGAAATGGGCCGTTTCTGGCCTCTGGGGGTGTGGGGAAGACTGCTTTAGCCCTCCCCAGGCTCCTAGAAAGCCTCTGGAGCCTGGGGAGGGCAAAAAAACAGGCTTACCGGGCCCACTGTGCCATCACGTGCCGAAAGCAGGAGGAGCGCAGGGGGGGGTCGCGCGTGCATGCATGGGTGGAAATGGGAATGGGGAAATCCAATTGTTTTTACTACCGGTTCTGTGGGTGTGGCTTGGTGGGCGTGGCAGGAGGAAGATACTGCAAAATCTCCATTCCCACCCCACTCCTGGGGGAAGGATACTGTAATATCTCCATTCCCACCCCACTCTTGGTGGGAGGATATTGCAAAATCTCCATTCCCATCCCACTCCCAGGGAAGGATACTGCAAAATCTCCATTCCCACCCCACTCCAGGGGAAGGATACTGCAAATCCCCATTCCCTCCCCACTCCAGGGGAAGGATACTGCAAAATCTCCATTCCCACCCCACTCCAGGGGAAGGATACTGCAAAATCCCCATTCCCACCCCACTCTGGGGCCAGCCAGAGGTGATATTTGCCGGTTCTCCGAACTACTCAAAATTTCCGCTACCGGTTCTCCAGAACCTGTCAGAACCTGCTGGATTTCACTCCTGAGCGGTACTATTTCTCCCGCCTCTGCTTGGACAGTCAGTGAGAATTCTGTTTTGTTTTTTTTTAAACAATATACAGTATTGATTTCTATTCTGTGTTCGGATTCTGTGAGCATTTCACCAACCTGGGAAGAAACAGGGATGCTAATCTCTCCATTGGGACGTCTCCCTATTTGGGAAAACTGCAGTCATGGTTAAGAAAGGGGAAGGGGATCGGGCTTCCTTCCACCCGCTCTGGCCCCCTCCCTTCTTTTCTTTGTGCAGCAGCAAATTAAAAATTAATTGCAGGATGCAATCCTCTCTTTTTTGTGCTTTAGCCTTGGGGAAGTGGGCAAGGAGATAGGGAAAAGAAGGTTGATTTTCTTGTTCTTTTGTGGAGCTGCAAATTGTTTACCTGTAGCAAAAAAAACCCGACCTCTAAATGCTGCCCCTTCCCCATGAAAATATAGATGGCTGAAACAAAGGAAGTGGGGGGGGAAGGGAGGGGAGGGGAGAATAAGAAGCAGGTTGAATGAAATGAGGGAAGGGAAGGGGAAAAGACAGGAGGAAGGAAAGGGGAAAAAAGGAGAGGAGGCAGGGAAGGGAAAAGGACAAGAAGGAGGAAGGAAATAGGACAGGCGGAAGAGAAGGGAAAAAGACAGGAAGGAGGAAGAGAAAAAGACAGGAGGAAGGAAAAGGAAAAAGACAGGAAGGGAAGGGAAAAGGACAGGAAGGGAAAAAGAAAGGAAGGAGGAAGGGAAAAAGACAGGAGGAAGGGAAAGGAAAAGTACAGGAAGGAGGAAGGGAAGGGAAAAAAGACAGGAGAAAGGGAAGGGAAAAAGACAGGAGGAAGGGAAGGGAAAAAGATAGGAGGAAGGGAAGGGAAAAAGACAGGAAGGAAGAAGGGAAAAAAGACAGGAGGAAGGGAAAGGAAAAGTACAGGAAGGAGGAAGGGAAGGGAAAAAGACAGGAGGAAGGGAAGGGAAAAGGACAGGAAGGAGGAAGGCAAAAATACAGGAGGAAGGGAAGGGAAAAAGACAGGAAGGAGGAAGGGAAAAAGACAGCAGGAAGGGAAGGGAAAAGGACAGGAAGGAGGGAAGAAAAGGACAGAAGAGAAGAGAAGAGAAGAGAAGAGAAGAGAAGAGAAGGAATAAAACATAGTGGAAAATCCCGGGCAGAGGCCATAGCTTAAGAAATAAATGATTGCACAGCAAGGCTCCAATACCTTAACTCGGTTCCTGAATTACCCCACTTCCTGACCCATCAAGGAACCAAGCCCATTGTCTTTGCATAACCTCTTGAAAAAGTACCCAAGATTGGAGCCGTTGCAAGGTTTTAGCCCCGCTCCAGTGGCTGAGCCTTAAACCAGGTTAAGCAGGGACATAATCTTGGTCAAAGACCCATTTTTAATGCCCCCCTCCCCTCTTTTGTTCAAAGAGTGGTGGAGCGTCAAAAGGAGAAAAGGAAGAGGTAACTAAGGAAACCCCAACAGAAAATGATGCAGTAGCTGGATTGATGTTAAGCAGGGTTTTTGTGAATTCGGGCAGAGCCCAGTCAAAATATTTAGGGTATGCTTGTTTCTGCTTCACGCTCTTTTTAAGCTGGGCAGTTTTCCTGCTGGCAAACCAGAACCTTGTCTTTTTTTCCCTCCCTAAAAAGGGCATATAATTTATGAGTGCCCCCCCCCTCTCTCTTTCTCTCTTTTCTTTTTCCATAATAAAATATGGAGAACGGTTGCAGGAACTGGGCCTGGCTAGTCTAGGGAAGAGAAGGACCAGGGGAGGCAGGATAGCATCTTCCAATATTTGAGGGGCTGCCACAGAGAGGAGGAAGGGGGTCAAGCTATTCTCCAAAGCACCCGAATGCCGGACAAGGAATTGTGGATGGAAACTGATCGAGGAGAGATTCAGCCTGGAAATAAGGAGGAATTTTCTGACAGGGAGAACAATTAACCAGTGGAACAGAAGTTGCCTTTGGAAGTTGTGGGAGCTTCATCCCTGGAGGCTTTCAAGAAGAGACTGGACTGCCCATCTGTCAGAAATGGTGTAGGGTCTCCTGCTTCGGAAGGGGGTTGGACTAGATGACCTATAAGGTCCCTTCCAACTCTTTTGTATTCTGCCTTCCTAGTCTATGATTGGGAAAAAGCCAGCATTGGGGTAACAAGAGACTTTGTGAGCATGTTAAAATCTAATAATTCTATTTCTCTCTCTGTTGTTTTTTTTTTAATTCTCTTAGCAGGCTGTGGGGATTTTGCAAAAGGGTTTAAAACTGCAAAACTACGGCCTTCCTCGCTATACTTTTCAAACTTTCTCCTCTGCGGCATCGGAGAGCTGGTTTAGTTGCCTCTACTGGATTCTGATCAACCCTCGTCATTGGGGCAATCTTGGCTTTTCACCCATTGCGCTCATCTCCTGGAAATCTGGAGGAACCTGCTGTGTCCTATAGCCCAGTTTAGCGTTTATTTACCTTTCATTTTTATTTATTTTTCTAATTTATGATGAATTAGAGTAGACTCAGTCACTGTTCCCGCTTTGCTCCTCCCCCTCGTGTGGCAACAGTTCGTTTAGTGACCATTCCAAAGTTACAACGGCATTAAAAAAGGTGACTTATGACTGTTTTTCACAGTTACAAACCTTTCCAGCATCCCCAGGGGCACGGGATCCAAATTCAGATGCTTGGCAATTGGCTCATACTTATGACCGTTGCTGTGCCCCAAGACCACGCCATTTTTTGCGACCTTCTGATAAGCAAAATCAATGGGGAAGCCAGATTCACTTAACAACCAGGCGACTGATTTAACGACTGCAATAATTCACTTAACAACTGTGGCAAGAAAGGTCGTAAAATGGGGAAAATTTAACTTAACGAATATCTCACTGGACAACAGAAATTTTGGGCCCAATTGTGGTCATATGTCGAGGACTACCTGTCCAGTAAGACAAATCATCTGTCTTCACTGCCACAGACCTATAAAACGCATTTTTGTAAATCATGCTTTTGGTTAGGGTTATCTTGATCAAGGTTGTTGTTGTTTTTTCCCCAGCCTGTTTTCTTCATTTAAGCTTCAAGGCAACCTAGAAAACAATTTTAATTTGGATTAAGCATTAGCTTAGTGCTTTCCTTTTGAAGGAACGGTGGGTCAGCCCAGAAGCTGGTTTTTCCGTCTCTTGCTGCAGTGAGAGTTGTGTTAGCGATTAAAAATTGCTAAGTGAGCTGTTTTGCTCTCCTGAGGTTGCTGGTGGAAATATAATAAATCAGCCAATCAATAAAAGCCTACTTCCTTTTGACATTTAAAAATAACTTTTAAAAAAGGCTCTTGCGTTTTTTGGAGCAGAGAAGACCTTGCTTATGCTCAAATCATTACGGAAATGATTTTCAGGTGAAAATAAAGAAAAGAATCAGCAACTTTTCTCTTTCTTAGGTAAAAAAACTCTGCACTCTGCAGAAGCTCAACCCAGTTTTAAAAAAGTGTTTTATGATTTTTGAAACTGCCTTTCCCACTTTTTTGTGTGTGTTCTTATTCCTAAATCAAAGATCGTTCTTCCATGGTAAATGTTTTCCCATGGCTTTTTTAAAAATAAGACATCGGATAATTTCGAAAAAAAAGGTTTGTCACCTTGAAGTGCAAAAATCAAGTTGGGAGAAAAAGATGAACAAAGATCTGGGAGAAAAATACAAGATTTTTTCCCCCTTTTCTTCATTAAGATTCTGTAAATTGGGATTTTGCAACAGATCCCAGTATTATTTAGCAAGGAAAAAAGCAGTTAAAAATGTTCTGCACAAAAGCTTAGCCGTGCCTCTTGCATGAAGATTTGGGAATTAAACCAGCAGATAATCCGAAAAGCCTTTAATTTCAGAAAATAAGCCTCGAGTGACATCTTCCCCGCCCCTAAAAAAAAAATAAAAAAATCATTAATTCACTTTCTCCCAGACTTTCTCTTCCTCCCTTTTCAGTGCCTTTAATTAAAAAAAAAACTACATTTCCCATGTAACCCCGGGACTTCCCATGAGTCTTTTCCAGCGCCCACGAGGAGGCAGACGTGTGGGAGGGGGGCAAAAAAAAAAAAGACATATTTTGTTTTTAAGTTATACCCGACGGGACTCATACAGAATTATTTATTTAAAATAATAATAATTGGGCTTTTTTTTTTTTTAATGGCTGGTATGAAGGAAATGAGAAAGCCCGGGGAAAATGGCTTCCCGTTCCTATGGCAACGACCCCCCCCACACGCTCTGCTTTTTCGTCCCGCCCAAAACTCCATTCAACAAGAAAGAGAAAGGCAGCGGCGGCGATGCGCGTGGGGGGGGAGGGATAGTCGGACTCGCTTTCCCGACAGGCTCCGCGCCGCCGGACCGGAAGCGGCTCCTCCTCGGGCGGTGCCTTAAAGCGGAAGGGCCAAGGCGGGGCGTGGCCGTAGTTCCTTTCGGGCCTCGCCAGTCGCGCAGCGCCAGTCGAAGCCGCCGCGGAGCCTGACGAGGCCACCAAGCCGCGCCTCTGCCGCCTCAGCCCCGGACCGCCGAAAAGCACCGCCGCCTCTTCTTCTTTCTCTTCGCCGCCTCAACCGCCCGGCGCCATGGTAAGACCCGCCGGTTCGCCGCCCCCCCCCACAACTCTCCTCACACATCACCCCCCCCTCACGTTAGGCCGCCATCTTGTCTCCCGGCCGCCATTTTGTGGGGGCTTCCTCAGGGAAGCGGCGGGAGGGGGCAGTGAGGTGGGGGGGAGTCCCTATTTTGGCTTCCCTGAGGTATTTCATTCTCGCGGTGGTTTTTTTTCCCCCTCAGGACCCCCCCCATATTCCCTTTATATTCCCCTTTTTTCCCCTCTCCTTTCACACACATAATCCCCCCTTAGAGCTGCTTCTCACAATTTCTGTGTGTGGGGGGGGGTCTCCTTTCTTTCTCTCCCCCAACCCTGCAAGTCAGGGGGCTGAAGGGTGCCTGTGGGCCCCCCCCATCTTTTTCCTCAGTTGCCTTTCTCACCCCCTTTTTTTCCAATTATTTGGGGGGGTCTCCGCCCCCAAATATGAGGAGACTTGAAGTATCCTCTGTGCCCCCCCATATTCTTCCTCAGTGCCTTTTTTCCTTTTAATTTTTGGGGGGCCTCCACCCCCCAAGTATGAGGGAACATGAAATATCCTCTGTCCCTTTTTTCTCTGAATTTTTTGTGGGGTCTCCAGCCCCCCCAAACAGGAGGGGACATGGAAGTATCCTCTGTGCCGCCGCCCCCCCATTTTCTTCCTCAGTTTCTTTTTTTTCTCCCAATTTTTTTGGGGTTTCCTCCCCCCAAGTATGAGGGGACATGAAGTATCCTCTGTGGCCCCCCCTCTCCAAATCTTAGAAAGAATGATTCATTCTTCCCCCTCCCCCGTTGATGACTTCTCCCAGTTTCTGGGAGGTGGGGGGGTGTCTCCTTTCTCCCTCCCCCCTGTAAATCAAGGGGGGGCTATAGGAGTATCCCCATAGCCTTTGTGGCCCCCCCCAAATCATCATCTCCCACCCTCGGACCTGTTTCCCAATTTGTGGTGGGGGTGTCTCCTTCCCCTCCCCCCCAAATTGTAAGGAGACGTGAAGCATCCCCATGGCTTCCTCTGTGCCACCCCCACCTTCAAAGAAATGATTCCTTCTCTCCCCCCCCCATCCAAGCTCCCTCTAATGCCTTTCCTAGCAATGGGTGAGAAGCCAAAAAATGCAACCCCTTTGCCCCATCTTCCTTTCCTTATCCTCATCTTTTCCCTTGAGGGGGGGGCGGTTCCCCCCTAAACCTGAATGCCCCACCCCCACTGTATTTCCTGCTCAATTTCATTTCCTGGCCCAAAATTACCCTCTTTTTACCTTTTTTTTTGCCCTCCCCCCAATTAGAAACTCCTTAATGTACTCTCTTAATGTCTTCATTTCCCTCCCCTCCCCTTAATCTTTTCAAATGGGGAGGAAGGGGTCTACTACTCCCCCTTCCACATTTCTCTCTCTCTCTCTCTTTTTTTTTTTTTGGCATGGTTTTGTCGCTAGCCAGCTTTTGGGCGATCTGGTGGCTTTTGGGGGTGCATTCACACAACACACACACACACAGAGCGAAAGTGCTATGCTCATTTGATCACTCCCATCCCTGGGATTCATTGGCCCTCCCCAAGATGGCTGGAAGACAAGGGGCTCATTATCCCCGGCCACACATGGCTGAGAAAGGATGGCCCTTGTGTGTCTTTGGCACGCCTACATCTCTAAAGGGCTGTGTGCATGGTACAATCGAGGCAGGAGAGGAACATGGGCCGCCACAATCAGAGAGGGATGGGTACTCCTTTCAGGGGATGATGGGAACTATAGGCCGGGTCACCATTGAGGGAGCACTCCCGCTCTGTGATGTGAGTTTTAACAGTGGGAGTCCCTCCCCAGTTCTCACGTTCCAAGGTCCATATATGGGAAGAGAGAGAATATCCCTCTGTGTTTGTGAGTGTATTTAAGAGAACAAAGAGTATGGAATTACCATGTACCTGTACTATTGTTTCAGGAAGCCCCCACCCTCCTAAATTTTGTCCTCCCCCCCACATCTCAATCTACACCTTGACCTCGCTCCCTCTCTCCCCTGCCCCACCTCCCCCCCCAATTTTCCGCTCTGGCCTTTCAGTGCCGCTGTCTCTTTCCATCCCCCCCCCTTGCTTCTGGGTTGAGTAAGGGGTTGGACTAGAAGACCTCCAAAGTCCCTTCCAACCCATATAATTCTACGGTCGGCAAATTCCCACCCCCACCCCAGGCTTCCAACTATGCAATTTTGAATTCTTTTCCTCCATCTCGAACATTTCTCTTTGCAGCCACCCGTTCCCCCCCCTCCTCTCTCTGCGGCAGGGCGCCACTTCCCTTTCTGCAGCCCAAGCACCATCTGGCAGCTTCGGGCCACCTGCTCTTTTCGGCCTGTACTTTTTCCCCCCTCCCCAGTAAGCTATGATGGCAAGCTACGATTCCTTCCAGCGAAATCTGGAAGAGGGGATTGCCAAAGGCAGTCCTTGGTATTCCCTTCTTTTCTCTCTCTGGGCTGGTGCCACGCCTAGCTCTCCTGCCTTCAGTCGGAGCCGAGTTTGCCTCCGGTTGGCTCGTCTCACGAGGGTGGGAGCTTCCTCTTCGGCCGGCATCCTTCTGAAAGGCTTGCTTTTAATGAAAAGCTTGATGCAGCCAGCTGGAGGAAAGTATCCCTTTCATCCTGCTTGGTTTTTCCCAACAGACTCTTCAAACTTTCCCTGGCCTCTGTAATCACGATTTTATGCCCCCCCCCCCCCCCCGGGGGGTGGAGAGCTGTCGAAACACACAAACCCTATTCTGGCTTCTTGGTTGCCACAATTGGCTGGCCTCCTGCCCTGAACAAATAATCCGATCCCACGTTGGCCCAGCCCTAACAACGTTGTGCGAACTCGGCTATCCTGAAAATGGGTCTTCTACAGAGAGATTTTGATCAGTCAATCAGTTCCCTTTTCCGCAGCCAGAGTTTGCGCTCGGTGGGAAGGAAGTTGCAGAGATAGGGGCGGTGCAGTCTTTTGTGGGCAATCCATTCCTTGTCTTGGTATAACAGAATCGGAAGGGACCTCGGAGGTCTTCTAGTCCAACCCACTTTACACCATTCTGGACAAATGGCTGTCCAGTCTTTTCATAAAAACCTCCAGCGATGGAGCACCTTCCCAATTTCTGGAGACAAACTTGATTGTTCTCATTTGTCAGGAAATTTTTCCTTCGTCTTCAGTTGCTTCTCTGCCTTGATTTCCATCCGTTGTTTCTTGTTCTGCCTTCAGGTGCTTTGAAGAATAGCTTGACCCCCTCTTCTCTGTGGCAACCCCCCAAATATTGGAATATTGTGCAAAAACAGGGTAGAACATTTGAAGAGCATCCCGGCTACTAGTTAGTTAGCTGTGCTTTCTGGTTTAGCATATGATGTGAACCTCGTGATGGGCAAACCTGATTTAACAAACGGTGACTGTTACACTTAGCATGTGCCTGGGATTTCCCACGCCTTCCTTACCTGTCGTAATCTTGTACAGGGGACATCGACTTGGGAACACAAGGCTAGAATTTCCATTGTTAAAACACGGTCATTAAGCGGGTCACGTCTGATTTTACAATCTTTTTCTGCCGTGGTGGTGAAGTGAATCACTGCAGGTGTTTAAGGGAACATGGCTTCCCCCATTGCTTGTCAGAAACCACTTGGGAAGGGCGCAAACGATGATCAGGTGACCCCCACCCCCGATGCCCCAGCCATCATAAATGCATGTCGGTTTTGATCCCATAGCTGTGGAGATGCTACTGCGGTCAACAGAAAACCGATCAGAAGTCACTTTTTCCAGTGCCGTTGTAACTTAAACAGTCACTAAATGAATGCTTATAAGTCGAGGGCTACCTAGCGGGGGAATTCTGGGAGTTGAAGTCCACCCATTGCCCAGGTTGAGAAGCAGCACTGGTGCATTCAGTACTGGTTGTTCTCAACTTACAACAATTTGTTTAGTGACCGTACTTAGACCGGCACTGGAAAAAGTGACTTTGGACCATTTTTTTTTTCACACTAATGACGTGATTAGTGAGCAGGGTCATGTGATTTACATTGGGATGCTTGACACCTGATTCACATTTATGACAGTTGCAGTGTTCTGGGGTCACGTGATCCCCTTTTGCGACCTGACAAGCAAAGTCAAGGGTGGGAGGGGAGCTGGATTCACTGACTAATTTTAACACCTGCAGTGATTCACTTAACAGATGTGGCAAGGAAAGTTGTAAATGGGGCGAAGCTCACTTAATAGACACCGCCCTTAGCAGCATACATTTTGGGTTCAGTTGTGGTTGCAAGTCGAGGACTTCCTGTACTGTGGCACCCTCATTGGGGTCCGTCGCTGAGTGTTTCTCCCCTTGGTGTCGTCTCCCCTGCCCAGGCCTCTGGGGTCACCGTCTGTGACAAAGTCATCCAGGTGTTCAACGACATGAAGGTGCGCAAACACGCCCCCCAGGAGGAGCAGAAGAAGCGCAAGAAGGCCGTCATCTTCTGCCTGAGCGAGGACAAGAAGAAGATCATCCTGGAGGTCGGCAAGGAGATCCTGGTGGGCGACCTGGGAGACACCGTCGATGACCCCTACCTGCACTTCGTCGCCATGCTGCCCCCCAGCGACTGCCGCTACGCCCTCTATGACGCCACCTACGAAACCAAGGAGAGCAAAAAGGAAGATCTGGTCTTCCTCTTCTGGTGAGGCTTCCTTCCCTCCTCCTCCTTCCTCACTCTCTTCCTCCTCCCTCCCTCTTTCTCCCTCCTCCTCCTTTCCTTCCTTGCTCTCTTTCTCCTCCCTCCCTCTTCCTCCTTCCTTTCTTCTTTGCTTTCCCCTTGCTCTTTGTCTTCCTTTCCTCCTCCTTTCCTTGCACTCTTCCTTCCTCCCTTTTTCTCTTTCCTTCCTCCTTCCTTCCTTGCTCTTTCTCCCTCCCTCCCTCCTTTCTTCTTTGCTTTCTCCTCCCTCCCTCCCTCACTCTTTGACCTCCTTTCCTCCCTCTTTCTCCTTCCTTCCTGTGTGGCCATGCTCCCCACCCCCCTTCAAAGACCCTTTTCCCAGTGACTAAAGGCTGAATACTTTGCGCAGGCAAGCTTCCTGCCCTATTCCGGGAGTTTTTCTGATGGTCATTAATCCAAGTCTTTCAGAGGCATGAGTTGGACTAGAAGACCTCCAAGGTCCCTTCCAACTCTGTAACTCTTGTTACTCTGTTATTCTGAGTTGCCTAGGCTGCCCCCTTGCTGGGGAGTGAGGACTGGTGCCTTATCACCAGCCTCTTGTCTGAATTGGCGGGTTCATCCTTCCTAAACCAAAGCTGCTTGGCTGTGTGCCATTAAGGAGGTGATTTTCCTCCATCAGCATATGAGGTGGGATACGGCCACGACTGGCCTCTCCCAGATTGGTACAGAGAGCTCTGTGTCTGTGTGTCTGTGTTATTGAGCTCTCCTCCCCACCTTTAAAATTAAAGCACTGTAGGAAGACCGCCCCATATCCTGCCTGATCTCCTCTCCCTCCTAACCTCGGTACCTGGGGAATAGACTTCTAGACGGCTGCTTCACTCCCAGTATGTTAAGCTGGGGCGAGAAAACAATAATTAAGTTGGGATGATCTGTATAATTGAGGACCTGGAGAGGGTGTGTATGTGTCTGGGGCTGGGCTGGCTTGCAGCTTCTCGTCCATCTCAGTTGGGGCCTCCCTGAAAAGAATGCACAGGTGAGGGTCTCAACCACAACCTGCTGTCCTCCAGTCTTCCCATAAGCGATTTAATTTTAAAGATGCACCTCTTGACGGCAGGTTTGAGGCCCGGTCTGAAGGTGGGGAAGCTTCTTGGCTCCCCGTGTTAACCTCTCCCAAGCAGCAAGGCTCATGCTGGGTTAGTTAGTGGGTGATGTAGAGTTCATGTGAAGTGCTCCTCCTCCTGAGAATGCCCCCATTTGAGCCATGGTGGCACAGTGGTTAGAGTGCAGCATTGCAGGCTAATTCTGCTGACTGCCAGCAGTTTGATCCTCACCGGCTTGAGGTTGATTCAGCCTTCCATCCTTCCGAGGTCAGTAAAATGAGGGCCCAGATTGCTGGGGGCAAGAGGCTGACTCTGTAAACTGCTTAGAGAGGGCTGTAAAACACTGTGAAGCGGTATATAAGTCTACGTGCTATTCCCTTTCCTTCCCTCCCTCCGGTTAAAATGCATTATTGGCAAGCAAATTGCCCACTGCCAGGAGTTCGATCCTGATCGGTTCAAGCTTGACTCAGCCTTCCGTCTTTCTGAGGTAGCTAAAATCAGGACCCGGATTGTTGGGGGCAAGAAGCTGACTTTGTAAACCGCTTAGAGAGAGCTGTAAAGCACTAATGAAGCGGCATGTAAGTCTTAATTGCTATTGCTATTTGGGGGATTTATTAATGAATGACCTCTTCCACATTTGCTTCCTTTTGAAAACCCTGCTCCTTCCACAGCATCAATACAGGAACTAGAGTCGCCTCATAGGGAGATACGGGTAGCATAAAACGCTTAATAAGTGAAAATAAAATGGCAAAACTGGCAGGGAAATGGTGGTGGGCAGGAGGCCAGTAACATACCCGGTGCGTGAAAGCTTTTGTCTCTCTCCCTGCAGGGCGCCCGAGAGTGCTCCTTTGAAGAGCAAGATGATCTACGCCAGCTCCAAGGATGCCCTCAAGAAGAAATTTCCAGGTGAGAGCCGGCAGGTGTGAGCACAGGTAGAGGCAGGGCTTGTACCACCAGGGTTCTGGCTGGCTGCCCGTTGGGGCTCAGGGATGACAGGTTGACCCAGTTTGAATGCCCGTAGCCGTGGCTTGCCCTCAAATCGATCTCTTCCCTGGACATGTCGGCATCTTACTTGACGGATGCCCAGCGTGAGGAAGTTCTCTTTCTCGGCTCCCCATTGGCCGGAGGAAGGCCTAACGCCTGCAGTTAGAAACCGGAAGCGAGTTTTTTTCAATAAAAAAAAAGAAACCGGAAGCGAGTTGAATTGAAATACAGGCAGTCCCTGATTTAACAACAGTTTGTTTAATGACCATTCGAAGTTCCAACGACACTGGAAAAAAACAACACGACACTGGGCTGTTTTTCACACTTTAACATTTACAGCCTCCCCTTGGTCACCTGATCAGGCAACGGAGTCGTATTTTATCCCAGGGTCGCGCGATCCCCATTTGTGACCTTCAGGGAAGCCAGGTTCACTTAACAACCGGTGGTTATTAACAAATGCAACGATTCCCTTAACAACAAAATAAAACGGGGCAGAGAGCTCGCTTAACAAACGTTTGGCTTCAGCGATGTACATTTGGGGGGCTCCGTCATAGTCATAAGTCAAGGACTACCTGTAATATCCCAGTTTGGACTGATTCCTCTGGACTTTTAACCCCCCTACTTTTAGGAAAGGCTCTGGGATATACAAATTATATTAAATAAATAAATAAATATTGTGACCTGATTCTGAATCAGGCGTCTTAAAACCTCAGGGATCTTTTAGCGTCCCAAGTCAACCCAGTCTTCTTACTTTCTTCCCCGCCCCATGTTGAACTTCTACTGCAAGTAGTCCTTGACTTATAACCATTCACTTAGCAACCATCCAAAACGATACCGGCACTTGAAAGGAAGTCACTTAAGTGTTAGTCCTATCGTCTCATCCCCTCCGTCGTGCGATCACACAATTCGGGTGCTTGGCACACTGGCGTGTATTTATTGACAATTGTCAACGAGGGCCCCAAGGCTACGGAGATCGCCGTCTGCGGCTTCTGACAAAAGCCAGTGGGTGGAAGCCAGGTTGGCTTAACGACCGCGCGATTGACTTTTGCAACCACAGGGGTTAACCACCGTGGCAAGAATCATAAAACGGGGGCACAGCTCACTTAGCAGCGGCCTTACTTAAAGATGGAAATTCCTAGTCCCAATTGTTGTAAGCCGAGGACTAAGCTGTACAGCCAATTTGGATCTTTCTGACAACCCCCCCCCCTTTTCTACCTGTTTCAAAGGCAGACTTCCCCTTTTTCCAGCATCAAGGAAATGCTGGGGATTTAAAAAGTTGGAGATGAGTTACGATTGGCTCCTCCAGTTCTGGTTGGGGATTCTGGGGTACATCTGCCTCCCCTTTTTCCCAGCAGCTTAATCTCCCAGTGGAAGTATTGGGTTGTGTGTGACTTGATAGGAAAAGCGGGAGCTTCAAAATATTTTGGTTTTCCAGCATTTAAATTACTTTTCTGGAGCCAGGATTCTGTTCTCTGGGGGCTCTGCTATGGGGGGCAGAGGGAAGGGGTCAAGAGCCAGTGAGGGATCGGAGATAATGGTACAAGGCAGAGCTGGGTATTTTACGGCCCCCGGGTTCAAATCCAGCCCTTTGGCTCGTCCCCGTCTGGCCCTGACTGACTTGCATGGTTCACAGGTAGTCCTCGACTTATGACCACTTTCTGTTGCTAAGTGGGACATTTGTGAAATGAATTTGGCCTCCTTTTTCCGACCTCTTCTTGCCCAAGATGTTAAGTGAATCACTGCCAATGTTAAGTTAGCAACTCGGTTAAATGAATCCGGTTTCCTTATTGACTCTGCTTGTCGGAAGGTCGTAAAAGGGGACCACGTGACCCCAGGACACTGCAACTGTCATAAGTACGAGTCAGATGCCAAGCGTCTCGTATTTTGATTATGGGGATGCTACGACGGACATAAGTATTTTTTTTAAAATGGTCATTGCTCACTTTTTAACTGCTGTTTTAACTTTGAGCGGTCACTCAATGAACTATTTGTAAATTTGGCTACCTAAGTACTTTTAGGTTTTGTTTTTTTTTTAAAAAGACATTTTTATGGTCCCAGGCTACATGCAGCCGTATGGCTGTCCCTATCTGGGTCTGCGTGGATTGCTTTTATTATGAAGGACTCTGCAAATGGTTATTTATAATTTAGTATATTTGCACCCGTCCATGCCTACACATCTTCTCAGCCCTATCGGTGTGGTTCTCTGCCACCGTCCCAGTTTCTCACGCGGCCCCTTGGGAAAATAAATTGCCCGTCCCTGGTATCCTGCCTTGAGCGGGGGGGGGGGGGGGGGGTGTTGGACTAGAAAACCTCCGAGGTCCCTTCCAGCTATATCATCAAACAACCCCATAATTTTATTTATTTTATTTATTTATTTATTCAATTTCTATACCGCCCTTCTCCCGAAGGACTCAGGGCAGTGAACAGTTAAAATAACATACATATAAAATGTGAATATAAGATGATTAAGCCAATTTGGTTCATCGGTTAAGAATTTTCAGCATAAAGATTTAGAAAAATTAGAAGAGATTTATGCCAGCCCGGCTTGGTGAAATAGAAAGGTCTTAAGTACATGACGGAAAGTACGAAGATCTGGGATAATCCCTTTATAGGTGGAGTCTGGGCAAATGAATGGAGCTGAGTGTTTCCTGGCCGAATGCCCTTCCTGTTGCCGATGAGGAGTTTTGTTCGGCAGATCTATTCTCATTGTGCCCCGAGAAATACCTGCCTCTACCTAGGATCGAACTCCCTTCCAGTGTATGAGTCCAATAAATCTGAATACCCAACCTTAGGTGCCGGAGTGGGGACAACCCCCATACCCCCCCCCAAAAAAATCTCACCCCTCCTTTCTCTCCCTCCCTCACAGGGATCAAGCACGAATG
Organism: Pantherophis guttatus; assembly: GCF_059756535.1. Lineage (NCBI taxonomy): Eukaryota > Metazoa > Chordata > Lepidosauria > Squamata > Colubridae > Pantherophis > Pantherophis guttatus. Next base: position 7,603,232 of record NC_142080.1, read on the forward strand.
GCAAGCAAACGGCCTAGAAGACATTAAAGACCGCCAGAGTCTAGCGGAAAAGCTGGGAGGCAGCTGCGTCATCAGCTTGGAGGGCAAGCCTGTGTGAGACCCCCTCTCCTCCCTTTTCCCGGGTCCCCTGTCGTGCCAGTGACTCTGGAGCTTCCATGTTAATGGCCCCATGCTACTGTTGGGGGTGGGGTTGGGGGGGTTTTCCTTCCTTTTCTCGGTTCCATTCCAATTATTATTTTTTTTCTGCCTTCTCATCTTCCCTGGCCTGGTGCTCTCTCTCTTTCTTTCTTTCTTTCTCTCTCTCTCTCCTCCTGTCTCTGCAGCTGGCTTGCAGCCTGCTGTTCAAATTTGCCAAACGTGCTACAGTTTTTCTTTCCCCCCCCCCTCTATTCCTCTCCAGCTCCTTTCCCTCCTTCCTTCCTTCCCTCTCTTTCTCTCTCTTCCTCCGTCCCCCCTTTCAAACCCTTGTGACATTCCGAAAGGAGCCTCTTCCTTGGTTTTCTTTGGTCCACCTGCTTCCTCCAGTTCTCCTCCTCCTCTTCCTCTCGAGGGTTAGGGGGCGGCGGCGGTAAGCAGCCAATGGTTGGGAATCGACGGGGACCCGAATTTCCAGAATTAAGTCCGTTTTTCCAGTGTGTACAAAAAAAGAAAAAGGGTGTGTTTTTTTAAAAAATGGATCTCTGTACGCGTGTGTGTTCTTTTTTTTTTTTTTTTTTTCCCCACAAGAAAGTGTGGAATGGCAACTTGCGTTCCCCGGGCCCCCCTCCCTGTGATCAACTTCCTCTCCCCTTCCTCTTTAACTCTCCCTCCCCTTAACTACTGCCATAGTAGCTCTGTGCTTTTGTCTGTAGTACCGTGTACAAATAAAATATTGTGGAAAAAAAAAACAGTTGCACCCAACTCTACGTTGGGGGGTGGAATTAACAAACTCTATGGAAGCAGCACCACCAAGAACCTGAATTCAGTAATAAAAAAAATAATAATTCTAACTTTGCCGCCTCGCCTGGTTTTATTGGCTCGGGGCGGGGGAAGAGGCTGACGTCGAAATCCTGGGTGGGTTAATCTCTTTGTCGACGGAGGGAAATAACTCGTAGCTCAGGGTTGAAGGGTGGCGTCCTTGGGGCTCTCTTGAGGTTGTAGGCGTTTCATGACCCATCTAGGGAACGTCATCAATGCTAGAAGGGAGAGGGTTGTGCAGGGAGGAGGAGGAGGAGGAGAATGAGGAAGAATATTGATTCTTGATGGTCTCTGAGCTCAGTTTTCTTGCAGATGTTTCAGGACCCAACTAGGGAACATCATCAGCGCTGGAAAGGGAGTTGGGTTTGCTGCAGAGGCCCCCCCCCTTTTTTTTTTGTACTGATGATGTTCCCTAGTTGGGTCATGAAACAGCAAGGGACCTACACCAAATGTCCTTTTTCCTCCCCAGTCTCTCTAGGGTTTTATCTCCCAGTTCTGGAAACATCCCACACCCCACCCCTCCAGAAACTAAACAATTCAACTTTGAAATTTTGTGCATTTTAAGGTTAGCGTTACCCACCCACCCACAGACCACACCAGTGGGTTTTTCTTTCTCCTCCTCTTTTAAATCCTACATTTGGTTAACCCCTGTGTTTGATTGAAGCCAGCGAACGATTTGGCCTTCTAAATAAAATTTGGAAAAAGCAACATCCCACCTGTTTTTAAGAACGGATTTTTCCTCTTAAATCTTAAAATCCTCAACTTTGCACGTATGGACTTCAACTCCCAAAATCCCCCCTGGGAGTTTGAAGTCCACCCATTTTCATGGTTGAGAAACACCACTCTTGAAGTTTCAGGCAGGCAGGTGGGCAAATTCAATTTAAAAGCTTCTTTGAACATAGTTAATATCTAACCAGGTTGCCTTCGGGGTTGGGAGTAAATCTCCAGCAATAGCTAACCTAGATTTTTGTCTCCAATTTCACCAGATTTCCATGCAGGCCGAATACAAGTCTCACTTCCTTCTCTCAACCATCCAGGTTCTAAATCTTGGTAAAAAGTTGTGTTGTTTTTTTTTAAAAAAATCTATTGTGAGGAAACTCCGATTGGGTGCAGTTTTTTGCAGAAGGTAAACAGCTTCTAAGCCAGCTTGTGAGATGATCATGGTTCTCCCAAGGCTTGACACAGTCTTAACAATGATTAATTTAGTGGCTCTTGAAAGTTACAAAAAACCCTGAAAAAAGTCCATTTACGATCCTTTTTCACACCACCGTGGCAGCATCCCCACCCCAGATCATGTGATCGAAATTCAGACGCTTGGCCACCGACTCCTATTTATGACCGTGGCAGCGTCCCGCGATCCCCTTTTGTGACAGTCAATGGGAGAAGCCAGATTAAATTTAACCAGTCGTGTTTACTAACTTAACACGGTTTAAGTGGTAAGAAATGGGGACGCAAAACTCAAACCTGTCTCGCTTAGCCACAGAAATGTTGGGCTCCCATTTTGGTCATAAGTCGTAAGGCCTGTAAAAGCGGACAACCGTGAGTCGAGGACTATAGAGGAGACTGGGCCGTTCTAACGTTGCAAAGAAGTCCCGGTTAGTCAAGAGCCACCCTTCCTATTTGCGAAAGGTGGGTTCCTTAAGCCTGGCGTCGTGACTCAACGGCACAGTCTCCCAGGGACGGGCCCTCATTAAGAACTCTTGGTTCTAATGAAATAATCTCAGTTTATTTCTGGGAATGCCATCAAAAAGCTCAGAATTATCTTGCTTTCGGCTCCTTGGGTGCGGCTTAATCCGGTTCCTGCAGCCCCTCCAGGTGAGACCAAAGTCCTGTCTGGGTGGGGCCCTGCAATCATTCACGGCGCCTCGGGCACCCTGGAGCTGAATCACCTTGGCGCAGCCCGGCTCTTCCACCTGGCTGGTACGGCAAGCGGAGGCACCAGGCAGATGAGGAGAAGCCGGGTCTGGCCGTCCTGATGATGATGATGCCCTTGGAATTAAACCACCCACAAATCCCTGCAGGAAGAAATCCCACCTCTCAAGGCTCGTGTGGACATCTCCCTTCAGAAGGGAATATATTTATCTCAACTGGGAGGTTCTCTAGCAGACTCCTCCTTTCTAGCACTGATGATGTTACCTCGTTGGGTCATGAAACGTCTGCAAGAAAACCACCAAGCTCAGAGACCACCAAGGACCCCATAGTCGTCATCCTCCTCCTCCTCCTCCAGAACCCCTCCCCAAATGTCTCTGGGACTGCCCCCTTCACGCTCGTAACACAAAAACTATTCCACAATGTTCTCGTTTGCCTCCGCTCTATCCTCCCAACCATCCTGCGAGGTAGGCCTTAGAAATTCACCAGTCCTTTGGCATCATCCTGAAGGATGGTTGCATTTAACGAGGTGGAATAATTCCTACGGGAAAAAGATTCCATTTAAATAATGACTCTTGGACAGTTCGGAAGTGCTTAGCAATGATAGCTTAGCTATTTCATTATAGACTTTTACAAATTGCGAAGACCTGTGTGTGTTTGATGGGAAGAAGTTAAGAGCACCGAAGCTGGTGTTATTCAAAATTCAACTGAAAACGAGTGAATTATTTCGGACAGCGCAAACTGACTTTAAAAGGAAGATAAGAATATTTATACGTTGCACAAAATCCTTAATGTGGGTGATTTGGGTTTGGGCTGGGCATAAGAGGCAGACCTGGCCAACCATGGTTTGTTCAATAAACTGGCTAGGGAAACAGCTTTGATAAATATATAACTATATATTTAAATATAGAAATATATCTATATAAATATAGAAAACATATATATTTATTTATATATATTTATATTTATTTATATGTAAACAATGTATATTATATGTAAACAGAGTCCCTTGGGAGTTGGGTGGCATAGAAATGCGACAAAATAAAATAATAAAATAAATAAACAATAAAAATATGTTTTTAAAAAAGGAACTGATATATTACTGTAGGCAAAACAACTGCTCCAATAACGTGATTATTTTTTGGCTTATTTCTTGGGGGGAAAAAACCTCAGATTCCTCCTGTCTTTTCCCACTTTGATATCCAGTTCCCACGGCATGCGTTGAGTTCAACCCATTTGCTAGAGCTACTTTATCTTGAATCTATCCGGATGTTTAGCCTAACAAAGGAAAGATTTAGGGGTGACATGTCTTCCAATATTTGAAGGGCTGTCACAGAGAAGAGGGGGTCAAATCCTCCAAAGCACCTGAGGGCAGGACAAGAAGCAACGGGTGGAACCTAATCAAGGAGAGAAGCAACCTAGAACCAAGGAGAAATTTCCTGATTGGGAGAACAATTAACCAGTGGAACAACTTGCCACCAGAAGTTGTGAATGCTCCAACACTGGAACTTTTTAAGAAGAGGTTGTTTTGTCTGAAATGGAATAGGGTCTCCTGCTTGAGCAAGGGATTGGACTGGAAGATCTCCAAATTCCCTTCCGACTCTTTATTATTCTGCATTCTATTATTCTGTCCCTTCAATAGATAGACCAACTCTTACCCCACAACCCTGTGGGGTAGGCTACATGACCTCACTGTTTCCTCTTTAGTTGAATCAATTTGCTCAAATATATATATATGTATATGTATGAGATCGCAGCTGTTTATTCTGCGATCTCACATTGCTCCTAGAAGCACGAAGCCGAAAACACCAGCCTGAAGATGACAAATGAGACTTCGTCGAAACATCGCCAAGACACTTCCAATTTTACGTGGGAGAAAACCCGAATAACCAAAGACCTACATACAAATACCCGCGAAAACCTCAGAAAACATTATATATATATATATCTAATTATATATTATATAATATATATATATAACATTATATAATATATATCATGAGTAAGGTTATTTTCATGACGCTCCGTTGCCAGCCAGGAAATTCCCGCTGGAATTCAGCTTTAAAAAAAAAAACCTTGTTTCACGCTGACGTCATCCTTTCATAACAGCTCCTAACTGCCGGAGTGCCTATAAATCCTGCAGGATTTCGTGTGATGTGTGAACCCCCCCTTGTGGCTTGCCCAGGAAACCAGGGTTAAGCAGACCCTGATGCTAGATGTGGCAGAGGGGATCAGCAGCCTATTCTCCAAAGCACCAGAAATGGGTGGAAACTAATCAAGGAGAGAAGCAACTTAGAACTAAGGAGAAACTTTCTGACAGTGAGGACAATTAACCAGTGGAACAGCTTGCCACCAGAAACCGTGGGTGCTCCATCACTGGAGGATTTTAAGAAGAGTTGTCTGGAATGGTGTAGGGCACGGGTCAGCAACCTGTGGCTCTGGAGCCGCATGTGGCTCTTTCACCCCTCTGCTGCGGCTCCCTGTCACTCAAAATAGGCGTCACAACCGCCAAAGTGCGACACTCGCCGGCACGCGATTTATTGAGCTTTTCAAACCCCAGGTAGGCCAACCAATGGGGAAATCCAAGCAAAAAGAAAAGTTTCAGAAGAAAACAGAACGTTTTGTTCGACTACGTATGCTAGTTTTGTAGTCAGGCCCGGGAAGGGTTTTTGTGGCTCCCGGTGTTTTCTTTTCTGTGGGAAACGGGTCCAAATGGCTCTTTTGAGTGTTTAAGGTTGCAGACCCCTGGTGTGCAGGGGGTTGGACCAGAAGACCTCCGAGGTCTCTTCCAACTTTGTCGTTCTGTTATAACGGACGTGTGTCGTTCCTTTCGCTAAACTCACGAGAAAACGGGCGTATCGTCTTTCACCTAAATCAAATCTCCATTTGAGGGCATCTCGTCCGGCTCAAGAGTAAACTCGGTTCCTGAGCATGTGTTGAAAGAATCCACTTCCTGTCTCCGTTCCTTGTCCGGAGTTCGTGGTTAAAATCTAACTTGGTTTCTCTCTTGGTGATGCATGCCAGATTCTGTTCTCCGTAGCTCAGTTTTTCTCAAATGACTCACGCCTTGCGTTGGGCCCACGGAGAAACCGAGGGGTGCACCTTAAAAAGGAAAAAAAAATGTTTAGAGGGTACACCAGAGCATGCACAGAGTTTCCCCCCCACCCCCCACCGAAGGGAGACCCGAGATATCTGTAGCTTTTGGATGCAAAATATATTTATAGAAGAGATGTCTAGCGGGAATGTGGAAGCACGCCGGAGCTCTCCGGTCTGAAAAAAAATGTAGGAATTCTGTGCAATTTTTAGTTAGAGGAAGGAAGTGAGGTCATCCCTTCATCACCCCAAAAATTGTGTTTTGCTGCCCTCTGCGGGATATGCAAAATAGCGACAAAAACTAAATTCAACCATTAAATTTGCTCTTTTTTTTTTTTTTTTTGAATCCACTCAAATCAAGACTCCTTCTCTGTCATCCAATCGCGGAGGGCAGCAGACTTGACGATGTCTGGCAGGTTTATAAATCGCAGTCGGGGAGCTGTGAGTTCAATCCTAGGTAGAGGCAGATCTTTCTCTCTCTCTCTCTCTCTGGGCACAATGAGAATGTATCTGCTGAACAAAAACTCCTCATTGGCGTCAGGAAGGGCATCCGGCCAGCAAACACTCAGCTCCATTCAGTTGCCCCGACTCCACTCCACAAGGGATTATGGAGTCGTTAAAAGATGATGATTTATTCCATTTTTTAAATAGTTTTTATTGAATATAAATATTAAAAAAGACATACGTAACATATACACAACAAACATTTATACAACATATACACAAAAAGAGTATAATTTCTTCTTAAGCATTTTTTCAGAGTGACATTCTATAATTCTACTTATGATATATTCCTTCACCTCTCCTTAATCTAATAACATTTTTTATTATATATATATATTTAAATCGGTAATATTTCCCCCTATATTTTTGGTATATTTCTGATTTTTAACCAATTATACCAATTATTCCATATTTTATAATAGTCTGATTCTTCTCTTTCTTGTAATTCTTTGGTTAACCTATCCATTTCAGCGCATTCTAAAATTTTTCCTATTACTTCTGGTTCACTTGGTGTTTTTTCTTGCTTCCAATTTTTTACGTAGGTTATTCTTGCAGCAGTTAATATGTGAATTGTGAGATATTTGATATCTTTAGGGTATGATTTGTTAAAGATTCCTAATAGAAATGTTTCTGGTTCTTTTTCAATCTCTGTTTTTGTTATTTGTTCCAACCATTTTTTGATGTTAGACCAAAATTTCTTTGCTGCCGGGCACGTCCATTTATTCCATTTTTAAGTTGTCCATCTTCCCGACAAGGTGACTCTGGGCAGCTTAACATGTTATCAATTAATTTTTTAAAAAACCAACAATAAATAAGGAGAAAATTAAGCGGGCAGTTTTCGTGTTTGTTTGTTTGTTTTTTTAAAAAAAGTCCATTTTTTTTTAGAGGTACGGTTTTTGCAAAACTGGACAATTATTTCAACCCCCAGAAGCTTCTGCTGCAAATAGAGGCAACGCCCCGATGAAGGAAGGTTGTGCGATTGCAAAAAAGAACAAGCGGCGACACCGTTTGTCAAAAGTATCCAGCTGGTTTGGCAAAGCCGAGAATTATTTTTGTTTTTTCTACCCGTACAAAGCTGATCGAGCAGTTCTCGTATCAGCAGGGAAAGAGATAGGATCGCATAATTCCCCCGGGCTCCTTCTGTTCTTCACCGCCTCCGGTTGTTTCTAAAGGAAAAGTTTGCATGGTGTGCTTAACTAGGTTAAGACAAACCATGGCAATGCTGTTGTTTAAATCCTGTGGGTTTGGTTAGTATAGGATGATTTCTGAACCTTCGCAGCTTGGCTACCTGGGGGATTCTGGGAGTGGAAGTCCACCCATCTTAAAGCATGCCGGCTGGGGGATTCTGGGAGTGGAAGTCCATCCATCTTAAAGCATGCCGGCTGGGGGATTCTGGGAGTGGAAGTCCATCCATCTTAAAGCATGCCGGCTGGGGGATTCTGGGAGTGGAAGTCCATCCATCTTAAAGCATGCCGGCTGGGGGATTCTGGGAGTGGAAGTCCATCCGTCTTAAAGCATGCCGGCTGGGGGATTCTGGGAGTCAAAGTCCACCCTTCTTAAAACATGCTGGCTGGGGGATTCTGGGAGTTGAAGCCCATCCATGTTAGACTTGCCATGAGTGAGAAACAGATGTGGGCTTCCACTCCCAGAATTCCCCAGCCAGCATGCTTTAAGATGGTTGGAATTTTGATCATGTGACCATGGGGATGCTGCCGCGGTCGTAAGTGTGAAAAACGGTCATCAATCCCTTTTCTTTCAGTGCCGCTGTATCTTTGAATGGTCACTAAATGATCTGTTGTAAGTCAAGGACTACCTCTATTTACGATGGTGGCAACATCCGGGAGGGTAACATGATTGCTATTTGCGACCTTCCCAGCCAGCTTCCGCCAATGGGGGAAGCTGAATTTGCTTAACGACCGTGCGACTCACTTAACAGACTTCAGCAATTAAAACCTGGCAAAAAAAAGTAGCAAATGGGGTGCGACTTACTGAATGATTGGCTTGCTTAGGAAATTCTGGTCCCGACTGTAGTCATAAGTCGAGGACTATCTGTATAATGATTTAATAACGGCAGCTAAAAGGGAATAGCTTAGTTGTCCCCGTGATGAACTGATCAAAGAAAACAAGGCAGAATCGTATTTCTTGTGGGATGAGCTCATTTCCTTACAGGTCAAATAGCTTAGATAAGGATCAGTTCCTACAAAGGTTATCATTATTTATTGCCATAAATTTCAGGATAAAAACTCACCCACCCACCCACACAGATATTGCTTTGATGATTCTTGTATTTCTTATACACATACAGTCGTGGCCAGAATTGTGGGGAAAGTGTATTTTCTAAAACTAGCTAATAACCCCACTTTTTCTTGGAGTAGTACCATTGAATGATATATCGATGGAAAGATAATTTAATCCAGAATGTAATGCAATCACTTTTAGGAAGGATTTGCTATTAGAAGAGCTGTTACGGTATAAAGAAGAAAAGGGAAACCCGTAGAAAAGAACGAGACAGACAAAAATTATCACCATAGAAAAAGCGAGATATACAAAAATGATCACATCAGTTAATACTTAATTGGGTAGCCTTTAGCATGAATTACAGCCTTACAACGTCTTCCCATGGAGGGAACCAAATCTTTGAGTTCTGCAGTTGTTAATCATGTGAAACCAAGATTGAATGATGGCTTCTATTAACTGGGTTTTATTGCTGGCTCGCTTCTGACTAACTAGTTTTTTTAGTTGGCACCATAGATTTCCAATGGGGTGAAGGTCTGGGCTATTCCCAGGCATTTCCATTCCAGCAGTGGAATAGGATTATCTTGAAACTCCACACACACACACAAAAAGTGGTGTTATTAGCCATCAAATCTCAAAAATACACTTTTCCCAAAAGGTTTCCACAATTTTGGCCACTACTGTACAACGACACTCTGTGTCTGTCTGTCTGTCTTCCTGTGGAGTTACTATTCTCAAAACTGGTGGTTCTGTTAATCCACTTTCCGGCAGGGGTGAAATCCAACAGGTTCTGACAGTTTCTGGAGAACCGGTAGCGGAAATTTTGAGTAGTTCGGAGAACCGGCAAATGCCACCTCTGGCTGGCCCCAGAGTGGGGAGGGAATGGGGATTTTGCAGTATCCTTTCCCTGAAGTGGGGAGGGAATGGGGATTTTGCAGTATCCTTCTCCTGGAGTGCAGAGGCAATGGGGATTTTGCAGTATCCTTTCCCTGGAGTGGGGAGGGAATGAGGATTTTGCAATAACTTTCCCCTGGAGTGGGGTAGGAATGGGGATTTTGCAGTATCTTCCCCTGGAGTGGGGTGGGAATGGAGATTTTGCAGTGGGGATGGAGATTTTGCAGTATCCTTCCCCTGGAGTGAGGAGGGAATGGAGATTTTGCAATATCCTTCCCCTGGAGTTGGGAGGGAATGGAGATTTTGCAGTATCCTTCCCCTGGAGTGAGGAGGGAATGGAGATTTTGCAGTATCCTTCCCCTGGAGTGAGGAGGGAATGGGGATTTTGCAGTATCCTTCCCATGGAGTGGGGAGGGAATGGGGATTTTGCAGTATCCTTCCTCTGCCATGCCCACCAAGCCACGCCCACCAAGCCACACCCACAGAACCGGTAGTAAAAAAATCTGGATTTCATCACTGCTTTCCAGGTACACAAAATATGTGTTCCCCTTTTGCAACCAGTGGGGTCAGTGGGGAAGCCGGATTCCACTGTGGCAAGAAACAGGACAAAGCTCCCTTAACAAATGTCTCACTGAACAACAGAGATGTCGGGCTCACTTGTGGTCGTAAATCGAGGACTGCCTGTTCTTGTCGGTTTGCCAAACACCCAAATTTGAGTCTGCCATGATCACAACTGCGAGGACTGGTTGTAAATCCTTTTTTTTCCCCCCCCAGTGGCCCTATAAGTTCGAACAGTGGCTTAAACACATGATTTTTAAGTTAAGCAATATCTGTACTTACTCTGCCAATGATCGGTTGCCAAGTCAGCCAGATGTTTAAATGAGATTTGGCAATTTTGGCTACCTATCGAGTCCTTCCCAACCATCGGGGCTAGACAGATGTTGTCTGAGGGTGTCAAAGCTCAAACCGCAACATCTGCCTTATTACTTTTATGCTTACTGATTATTATTAATTTATTGTCTGCGTGTATCAGATTAGATTAACAAGGAAGGGACCTTGGAGGTCATCTAGTCCAACCCTCCGCCTAACCAGGAGACCCAACACCATTTCTAACTGATGGCAATCCGGTCTCTTCTTGAAAGCCTCCAGGGATGAAGCTCCCACAACTTTTCAAGGCAACTTCTGTTCCATGGGTTGATGGTTCTCACTGTCAGGAAATTCCTCCTTATTTCCAGGTTGAATCTCTCCTTGGTCAGTTTCCATCCATTATTCCTTGTCTGGCCTTCAGGTGCTTTTGGAAAATAGCTTGACCCCCTCCCTCCTCTCTGGGGCAGCCCCTCAAATATTGGAAGATGCTCTCCTGTCTCCCCTGGTCCTTCTCTTCCCTAGACCAGCCAGGCCCAGTTCCTGCAACCGTTCATCGTATGTTTGAGCCTTCAGTCTCCTCCTCATCCTGGCTGCTCTTAACTTGACTTAATCCCTGTTCCATTTCACGCAGAATCACAGAGTCGGAAGGGACCTTGGAGGTCTTCTAGTCCAACCCCTTGCTCTGGATTGCAGCTGGTGTTTTACCGGCGGCATTGTGTGGTGCGAATCCATCCTTTGCCGCTCACAAGCCAAGATTGGTGGCTTAACAGGGGGTAGTAGAACCCCTGACGATGCTTCAGCGATCCATGATTAAAACTCGGAGTTTAGCATGAGTTACATTTGACTTAACCCGGAAGAGAAAGAAACACCATTTGTGGGGGTCAAAACATTTGGCATCCATTACCTCTGTGAGGGCTACGGAATATGAGCAAAAAAAATCAAATTTTTCTGTATCGCATTGCTGCCGTTTAATTATCCTCAGGAGTTTTGCATGCGTCATGGGATGGCTTTCTCCTTGGTGCCGAATTTAATGGCAGGCACCTTCGTGCGCCTCGCGATTGCATTTACAGGTAGACTTCTCCTGCAGATGGAAGTTCTATTACCAGGGTTAAAACAAAACAAAACGAAACAGCAAAAGCTTTCCTTTTGCTTCCGCCTTTTGCCTCCAACCGTATCCCTCTGGGTACCTCTTGGCCGCAAAATAAAGTGACTTAGGACCATTTTTTTCACACTTAACGACCGTTGCAGCATTCCCTACAGTCACGTGATCAAAATTAAGACGCTTGGCAACTGACGCGTATTTATGACCGTTGCTGGGTCCCGGAGTCCCGTGAGCGAATCAATAATTAAGAAAAAAATTTAAAAACAAAATAAAAAACATAAAACCACCATCATTCAATACAATCACAGAAAGTGTGTCGATCAGTTAAAATTCTTTTGTGCATAATCCCATATCCAAAATGACCAATTATTTAATTTCTCTTATTTAACCGTTTTATATATCCCTTTGTATTATTATTCTCGTTTAGCAATTATTTAACAAAGGCTTAACTCCCATAAGAAAACACTTCATATATTTCGGGGTTTTAAACCGGGCCAAATCTGTTTAATTATTTTAATTTTTAATCATTGTTTTGTGTTTTTAAATTGGCTGTACACCGCCCTGAGTCCTTCGGGAGAAGGGCGGTATAGAAATAAAATTATTATTATTATTATTATTATTATTATTATTATTGTTGTTGTTGTTGTTGTTGTTGTTGTTATTGTTATTGTTATTGTTATTATTTTATCATTACTTTAATTTCATATTTCATACTTCACCTCTTATCTAGCCATTGGTAAAACAAATCCCATATCAAATAGTATTGTTTGATCTTCCTGTTCTCTAATTTCAAATGTCAATTTACTTGTTTCATATTTCATATTAAAAAAAAATTATTAAAAAAAATAATAATAATTAAGAAAAAAAATAAGAAAGTCTTCCAAGGCTTTTCCTTGATTTCCTGTCCTATTTTTAAGCCCCCTAACTTAAAAATACCAAAAAACCCCACAAAAACACCCCAAAATAAAATAGGTAAAAAATAAGGTGAGGTGCCATTTGCCTCCTGGGCCACCAGAGGGCGCGTTAAACCCCCCTTTTAAAAATAAAGAAATCCATTGCTGTCATTTCCAGCAATAACTCTTGAATGACTGGGGGAAAAAAATGGGGGTTTTGGGAAGAAATTGGGGGCGTTTCTCAAAACCCCTCTGGGAATTTCAAGCAGGCTCATTCAGTGCATCAAAACCTTCTGGCTTTGTCGCAGCTTTTTTTTTTTTCCAAGGGTGGAACTGGGAAACATCCATATGTTTGAGCGTGCAACTTCTCAACCCTGACAATCCCAAAGGATTTAAAGCGTGTTTATTTTTCTAAGAGGAAGAATCGGCTTCCACTTTCCACTGGAACAGTGTGTAAAAGTCTCACTTCCCCCCGGAATTTGCAAAAAAAAAAAGTAAAATAAAAATAAAAACGGAGAGGTGAAAAATTCAGCATTAACTACCATGCATGTGTGCAAACCCCGTAGTCATTTTACAGGGTCTTTTTTTTTTTTCCCTGCTCTCCAAGGCCGGGCTGAGAATTTATTTATTTATTTATTTGTATCCCGCCTTTATTATTTATTTTTTTTTACAAATCATTCAAGGTAGCGAACTTATCCAATACGCTTCTCTTGTTTTTCCCGCCCAAAACAACAGTCCTGTGAGGTGTGTGTGGCTGAGAAGGGAGGGACTGTCCCAAAGGAAATGAGTTGGCTTTCTTGTCTAAGGCAGGACTAGAACTCACCGTCTCCTGGTGATTGGCCCAAAGTCACCCAGCCGGCTTTCATGTCTATGGTGGGACTAGAATTCCCAGTCTCCTGGTGATTGGCCCAAAGTCAGCCAGTTAGTTCTCTTGCATAAGGTGGGACTAGAACTCACCGTCTCCTGGTGATTGGCTCAAAGTCACCCAGCTAGTTCTCTTACATAAGGTGAGACTAGAACTCCCAGTCTCCTGGTGATTGGCCCAAAGTCACCCAGCCGGCTTTCATGTTTATGGTGGGACTAGAACTCCCAGTCTCCTGGTGATTGGCCCAAAGTCAGCCAGCTAGTTCTCTTGCATAAGGTGGGACTAGAACTCACCGTCTCCTGGTGATTGGCTCAAAGTCACCCACCCGGCTTTCATGTTTATGGTGGGACTAGAACTCCCAGTCTCCTGGTGATTGGCCCAGAGTCACCCAGCTAATTCTCTTGCATAAGGTGGGACTAGAACTCACCGTCTCCTGGTGATTGGTCCAAAGTCACCAAGCCGGCTTTCATGCCTAAACTGGGCACTAGAACTCACCGTCTCCCACTTTCTAGCTGGTGCGTTAACCACTACACCAAACTATTTCTACCAAGAATTGGGAGGGAGGGAAGAGGATCCTTTGAGCTCATCCAATCCAGCCCTTTGTTCAGCACAAGTCCACCATCTAGTCACTCAGCTAACTCAAGAGATTTGCAGCCCAAGCTCAGTGTTAGCAAATTGTGGGAAATTGGGTGAAGTCACTAAAATAAATTGTGTGGATCGTTGTGTTGTGGGAACCGAGCCGGATTGCAAACCTGGGGTGGAAAATCTGCTGCCTGCAAAGTTAATAGAATTATTATTATTATTATTATTATTATTATTATTATTATTATTATTATTATTATTATTATTATTAAATTTTTATACCGGACTCAGAATAACAGAGAATAACAGAGTTGGGAGGGACCTTGGAGGTCTTCTAGTCCAACCCCCTGCTTAGGCAGGAAACCCTATATACCACTTCAGTCAAACAGTTATCCAACCTCTTCTTAAAAACTTCCAGTGTTGGAGCATTCACAACTTCTGGTGGCAAGTTGTTCCACTGGTTAATTGTTCTAACTGTCAGGAAGTTTCTCCTTAGTTCTAGGTTGCTTCTCTCCTTGATTAGTTTCCATCCGTTGCTTCTTCTCCTACCTTCAGGGGCTTTGGAGAATAGGTGGACCCCCTCTTTTTTGGGGGGCAGCCCCTCAAATTTTTTAAGACTGCTATCACGTCTCCCCTCGTCCTTCTTTTCATTAAACTAGACATATCCAATTCCTGCAATCGTTCTTTGTATGTTTTAGTCTCCAGCCCCCTTAATCATCCTAGTTGCTCTTCTCTGCACTCTTTCCACAGTCTCTCCAGGTGGTCCTCGATTTACAACGGTCCCTTTAGTGACCATGCAAGGTTACAGCCATCCCCACGGTCAAACGTGATCGAAATTCAGAGGCTTGGCCACCGGTTCATATTTATGACGGTTTTTGCAACGAGCCAAGTCAACGGGGAAGCTAGATCAGTGGTGAAATCCAACCTTTTTTTTTTTAACTACTGGTTCTATGGGCGTGGCTTGGTGGGCGTGGTGTGGCTTGGTGGGCGTGGCAGGGGAAGGATACTGCAAAATCTCCATTCCCACCTCACTCCAGGGGAAAGATACTGCAAAATCTCCATTCCCACCCCACTCCAGATTTATATTGACCGTAGTTTAGTTTAGTTTAGTTTTATTAAATTTGTATACTGCCCTACTCCCGAAGGACTCAGGGCGGTGAACAGGCACAAGATAAAATACAGAAATACAAAAGTTAAAAACAATTTAAAACCAAATTAAATAATATTGGCCCACGACAATTAAAATCCCAATAAATTTAAAACTGTTTCCTGATTGATTGCTTATTTGTTCCCTATGACTATCATTAAGTGTTGTACTTTATGATTCTTGACGAATGCATCTTTTATGCATACCGAGAGTGTATGCATCAAAGACAAATTCCTTGTGAGTCCAATCACGCTTGGTCAATAAAAGAATTCTCTTCGATTCTCTTCTCTCCATCCTGGGCAGATGGGCAAACTCCCAACTTTGTGAAACTTTAAACCTGATTTCGGGATGCTGGTAAACAGCCGGGGGTGGGGGGGGGAAAGGGGTCAGGAAGGTCACAGCCTCCTCCGTCCGGTGTTCTGTGAAATCCGAAGCTCCAAGAGGACAAAAAAAATAGAGACAAACTTTATGCGTTTCTCCCGTTCCAGGACTTTAAAAAAAAAAAAAAAAATTGATATAACCTCATCGGTTTGGCTGGCCGCTAAGGGACTTGTACGATGCTTTTCTGTTTATTCATGGATGTTCCCGCACACGCTACATACGCCGAGGTGAAGCTTTTGCCGGATCTTTGCCCCGACTTGAAGCCACAAATCTGAAAGGACAAACTGTTTCTTCCCTTCTCCATCCCGCCCTGTCCCAAAGGTGCAGGAGGCTGCCTTATTAGGATGATATTATGAGATCAGACCCCAGAAATGGAGAAGAAAACACACACACACACACACACACACACACACACACACACACACACACACATACAGACCTTCCTCCGGATGAAATTAATGGGCTGCGATTTTGGTGCCTTTCCCCCAAAACCAGGGGTCTGCACTCCGCAACCTTAAATATTCAAAGAGCCATTGGGACTCGTTTCCCACAGAAAAGAAAACACCGGGAGCCACAAAAGCTGGGTGGGCGGGGCCAACTCGATGTCACTCACTTCCACCAGTCACATGACCACCACCCCCTAGCCATGCCTACCCAGCCCGGTCATTAGGGCAGAGAACCAGTTGGTAAAAAACACCGGGAACCACAAAATCCTTTTGACATCTCTCTCTCTCCCTCTCTCCCCCCTCTCTCTATCTATGTCTCCCTCTCTCCCCCTGTCTCTGTATCTCTCTATGTCTCCCTCTCTACCCCTCTCTCTGTATCTATGTCTCCTCTCTCCCCCTCTCTCCGTATCTATGTCTCCCTCTCTCCCCTCTCTCTGTATCTCTCTATGTCTCCCTCTCTCCCCCTCTCTCTGTATCTATGTCTCCCTCTCTCCCACTCTCTCTGTATCTATATCTCCCTCTCTCCCACTCTCTCTGTATCTATGTCTCCCTCTCTCCCACTCTCTCTGTATCTCTCTATGTCTCCCTCTCTCCCTCTCTCTCTATATCTATGTCTCCTTCTCTCCCCCTCTCTCTGTATCTATGTCTCCCTCTCTCCCACTCTCTCTGTATCTATATCTCCCTCTCTCCCACTCTCTCTGTATCTATGTCTCCCTCTCTCCCACTCTCTCTGTATCTCTCTATGTCTCCCTCTCTCCCTCTCTCTCTGTAGCTGTCTATGTCTCCCTCTCTCCCCCTCTCTCTGTATCTCTCTATGTCTCCCTCTCTCCCACTCTCTCTATATCTATGTCTCCCTCTCTCCCCCTCTCTCTGTATCTATATCTCCCTCTCTCCCACTCTCTCTGTATCTATGTCTCCCTCTCTTCCACTCTCTCTGTATCTCTCTATGTCTCCCTCTCTCCCACTCTCTCTGTATCTCTCTATGTCTCCCTCTCTCCCCTCTCTCTCTGTATCTATATCTCCCTCTCTCCCACTCTCTCTGTATCTATGTCTCCCTCTCTCCCACTCTCTCTGTATCTCTCTATATCTCCCTCTCTCCCACTCTCTCTGTATCTATATCTCCCTCTCTCCCACTCTCTCTGTATCTATGTCTCCCTCTCTCCCACTCTCTCTGTATCTATGTCTCCCTCTCTCCCACTCTCTCTGTATCTATGTCTCCCTCTCTCCCCCTCTCTCTGTATCTATGTCTCCCTCTCTCCCACTCTCTCTGTATCTCTCTATGTCTCCCTCTCTCCCACTCTCTCTATATCTATGTCTCCCTCTCTCCTCTCTCTCTCTGTATCTCTCTATGTCTCCCTCTCTCCCCCTCTCTCTGTATCTATATCTCCCTCTCTCCCACTCTCTCTGTATCTATGTCTCCCTCTCTCCCACTCTCTCTGTATCTATATCTCCCTCTCTCCCACTCTCTCTGTATCTATGTCTCCCTCTCTCCCACTCTCTCTGTATCTCTCTATGTCTCCCTCTCTCCCTCTCTCTCTGTAGCTGTCTATGTCTCCCTCTCTCCCACTCTCTCTGTATCTCTCTATGTCTCCCTCTCTCCCACTCTCTCTATATCTATGTCTCCCTCTCTCCCCCTCTCTCTGTATCTATATCTCCCTCTCTCCCACTCTCTCTGTATCTATGTCTCCCTCTCTCCCACTCTCTCTGTATCTCTCTATATCTCCCTCTCTCCCACTCTCTCTGTATCTATATCTCCCTCTCTCCCACTCTCTCTGTATCTATGTCTCCCTCTCTCCCACTCTCTCTGTATCTATGTCTCCCTCTCTCCCACTCTCTCTGTATCTATGTCTCCCTCTCTCCCCCTCTCTCTGTATCTATGTCTCCCTCTCTCCCACTCTCTCTGTATCTCTCTATGTCTCCCTCTCTCCCACTCTCTCTGTATCTATGTCTCCCTCTCTCCCTCTCTCTCTGTATCTCTCTATGTCTCCCTCTCTCCCCCTCTCTCTGTATCTATATCTCCCTCTCTCCCTCTCTCTCTGTATCTCTCTATGTCTCCCTCTCTCCCCTCTCTCTCTGTATCTCTCTATGTCTCCCTCTCTCCCACTCTCTCTGTATCTCTCTATGTCTCCCTCTCTCCCACTCTCTCTCTGTATCTCTCTATGTCTCCCTCTCTCCCCTCTCTCTCTGTATCTCTCTATGTCTCCCTCTCTCCCCCTCTCTCTGTATCTATGTCTCCCTCTCTCCCCTCTCTCTCTGTATCTCTCTATGTCTCCCTCTCTCCCCCTCTCTCTGTATCTATGTCTCCCTCTCTCCCCTCTCTCTCTGTATCTCTCTATGTCTCCCTCTCTCCCCTCTCTCTCTGTATCTCTCTATGTCTCCCTCTCTCCCACTCTCTCTGTATCTCTCTATGTCTCCCTCTCTCCCCCTCTCTCTGTATCTATGTCTCCCTCTCTCCCCTCTCTCTCTGTATCTCTCTATGTCTCCCTCTCTCCCCTCTCTCTCTGTATCTCTCTATGTCTCCCTCTCTCCCACTCTCTCTGTATCTCTCTATGTCTCCCTCTCTCCCACTCTCTCTCTGTATCTCTCTATGTCTCCCTCTCTCCCCTCTCTCTCTGTATCTCTCTATGTCTCCCTCTCTCCCCCTCTCTCTGTATCTATGTCTCCCTCTCTCCCCTCTCTCTCTGTATCTCTCTATGTCTCCCTCTCTCCCCCTCTCTCTGTATCTATGTCTCCCTCTCTCCCCTCTCTCTCTGTATCTCTCTATGTCTCCCTCTCTCCCCTCTCTCTCTGTATCTCTCTATGTCTCCCTCTCTCCCCCTCTCTCTGTATCTATGTCTCCCTCTCTCCCCTCTCTCTCTGTATCTCTCTATGTCTCCCTCTCTCCCACTCTCTCTATATCTATGTCTCCCTCTCTCCTCTCTCTCTCTGTATCTCTCTATGTCTCCCTCTCTCCCCCTCTCTCTGTATCTATATCTCCCTCTCTCCCTCTCTCTCTGTATCTCTCTATGTCTCCCTCTCTCCCCTCTCTCTCTGTATCTCTCTATGTCTCCCTCTCTCCCACTCTCTCTGTATCTCTCTATGTCTCCCTCTCTCCCACTCTCTCTCTGTATCTCTCTATGTCTCCCTCTCTCCCCTCTCTCTCTGTATCTCTCTATGTCTCCCTCTCTCCCCCTCTCTCTGTATCTATGTCTCCCTCTCTCCCCTCTCTCTCTGTATCTCTCTATGTCTCCCTCTCTCCCCCTCTCTCTGTATCTATGTCTCCCTCTCTCCCCTCTCTCTCTGTATCTCTCTATGTCTCCCTCTCTCCCCTCTCTCTCTGTATCTCTCTATGTCTCCCTCTCTCCCACTCTCTCTGTATCTCTCTATGTCTCCCTCTCTCCCACTCTCTCTGTATCTCTCTATGTCTCCCTCTCTCCCACTCTCTCTGTATCTCTCTATGTCTCCCTCTCTCCCACTCTCTCTGTATCTATGTCTCCCTCTCTCCCTCTCTCTGTATCTCTCTGTCTTTGCCCTGGCCGCTTCTCCATTCCCTGCCATCGCCCTTACTTTCTCAGGCCAGGCGAGGAGTGACTGGGAGGGGAGGGCGAGGGGCAGGGCCAGCCAGTGGTGGGATCACCCGACAGGGAGCCACAGCAGAGGGCCCAAAGAGCCGCACGGGAAGATGGGAAGAAAACGAAACCAATTCGTATCTTCCTTGGACTTCTCCAACTGCAACCGTTTGGCAATGTTTTTGACGTCCAAATCCCATCCCTCATTAGAGGCTTATGGGCTTTGTGGTCCAAAGCATCTGGAGGGCCCCCCTGCATACCTACTTCTCAGTCAATTCTAGGACTGCCGGACGCGTCACTCAAGAAACCAAGCCGAAACTCGCAGCAACGCAGGGAGATTCTTCCAACCGAGCCCCCCAAAACATGACTGAAAGTGCATTTTAAAGTCCCTTAAACTTTCATTCTTTTTTTTAAACTCCTGCAAAAGAATTTAGTCTCACTTTGCTGATTTCACAGCCAGCGGCTTGTTTAGTTTTAAGATAGGCGCAGCCTAAAAATGGCAGGCTGTCAAAACACGCTCCAGATGTAGCAATGAACGAAACAGCAGGCTGATTAAATCTGTCTGGTTTGGAAGGAGAGGAGGTGGGGAGGGGGTGAGCAGGAGACGGTGAGTTCTAGTCCCGCCTTAGGTATGAAAGCCGGCTGGGTGACTTTGGGCCAATCACCAGGAGACGGTGAGTTCTAGCCAAGTCCACTTCACAGGGTTGTTGTTATGGGGAAAATAGGATATGTTCGCCTACCTGGAGTTATTTGTCAAAATAATAAAGGTGGGATATAAATGAACGAACGAACGAAGGAATGAATGAATGAACAGGAAGGAGGGAAGGAAAAGGAAAAGGGAGGAAGGAGAAAGAAAGAGAAAGAAAGAAAGAAAAAGAAAGAAAGAAAGAAAGAAAGAGAAAGGAAGGAAGGAAGGAGGAAGAGGAAGCAGGAAGGAAGGAAAAGGAGGAAGGAGAAAAAGAAAGAAAGGAAAGAGAAGAGAAAAGAGAAGAGAAAAGAAGAGAAAGAAAAGAAAGAGGAAGGAGAAGGAAGGAAGAGGAAGAGGAAGCAGGAAGGAAGGAAGGAAGGAAGGAGAAAAAGAAAGAAAGGAAAGAGAAGAGAAAAGAGAAGAGAAGAGAAAAGAAGAGAAAGAAAAGAAAGAAGGAAGGAAGGAAGGAAGAGGAAGAGAAAGCAGGAAGGAAGGAAGAAAGGAAAGAAAGAGAGAGAAAGGAAGGAAGGAAGGAAGAAAAAGGGAAAGGAAAGAAGGAAGGAAGAGGAAGAGGAAGCAGGAAGGAAGGAAGGAAGAAAGGAAAGAAAAAGAAAAGGAAAAGAAAAAAGAAAGAAGGAAGGAAGGAAGAGGAAGAGAAAGCAGGAAGGAAGGAAGGAAGGAAAGAAAGAGAGAGAGAAAGAAAGGAAGGAAGGAAGAAAAAGGGAAAGGAAAGAAGGAAGGAAAGAAAGAAAGGGAGAGAAAGAAAGAAAGAAAAGGAAGAAAAGAAAAAGGGAAAGGAAAGAAGGAAGGAAGGAAGGAAAGAAAGGGAGAGAAAGAAAGAAAAAAAGAAAAAAAGGAAGGAAGGAAGGAAGGAAAGAAAGAAAGATTTGGCATGTTTCAGGTCCCATTGACTGAATCCAAGAGCTGTGCCCTATTGCGATGCCAACATCTGCCACGCTCCCTAAGATTTGAACGGGCCCTACCCTGCTCAAACCTCAGAGGAAGTGGGGGGGGCAGCTATTCCAGAAGACTGGTCCTTTGGTGTCCTGGCTCTTCCCCCCCCCCCAGACCCCAAAGTGGTGGTGGGGGGAGGCGAGCGCGCTCCTTTGGGAAACAAATAGGAGGGTGTCGAGAGTACAATATTTATTGTTCTCTCAAAGCTATCCAGCCTCTGGAGCTGTTTTATTGTTTGAAAAGAGGGTACAAAGCCCAGCGTCGCTGCTCTAAAACTTGGACGGCTTTGCGAAGTTTGACAAAGAAATAAATAGGAATAAACTAGGCCCAGCTGGAGGGAGCAGCAAAAAAACGTTGTGTAAAATATACACAACGCCACTCGAACAAAGAAAAAAAAAAATGGCTGGGTGGAGATCGAACGAAGCCTTCGCGAAACTGGCAACGCCGAGTTTTTTTCCACGAATGGGTTCGAACCCAGCTCCAATGTTGCTTTCTGAAAAAGCACATTTAAAACGGCACCCAGACGGGCAGGGAGCAGCAGGTCTTCCCACGCCGAAGGAATTCCATTTATTTCCTCCATGGGGTCGACAAGCCCCCTTCCCCAAATTCTGCCCCCCTAAATTTCCCCACCCTCTGCCCGTCTTCGAGACGGATCATACAAAGTTGGCTTGGTTCGGATAGCAGGCTGGAGGAGGGCCCCCTCAGGGTGCCGTCGGCCAGACAATGCCGGCTGGCGATCCCCAGGAGGAGAGCCTTCTCTGTGGTGGCACCTACCCTATGGAACAATCTACCCCCAGAGATACGAGTGATCTCCGACCTCCGGACTTTTCGTCGGGCCCTAAATAAAAACTTATTTTTTCAGTTAGCCGTTCTGTCTTGATTTTAGGGTTAGTTTTAAAATTTTAATATTGATTTTAAATTGAAAAGTTTTAAATTACGGGCCAAATTTATAAATTATTTTAACTCTATTTTTAACTGTAAGGTTATGTATAGATGTTTTTATTTTGGCTGTTCACCGCCCTGAGTCCGAAAGGAGAAGGGCGGTATAGAAATGTGAATAATAAATAAATAAATAATAATAAACCTCCCAGAAAAACCGAGGGGTTGGTTTCGGCTAGCGGGCACTACAGTTTAAACGAACGGTGTAAACCGAGTTGGAAGGGACCTTAAAGGTCTTCTAGTCCAACCCCCCCCCCCCCCCCCGCTCAAGCAGGAAACCATTCTGGATAAAATGGCTGTCCGAACTCTTCTTTTTTAAAAAAAAACTCCAGTGATGGAGAGCACCCATCATCGGAGAAACAATGCTTCAAACACAAAATTTAAGATTAGGGAATTCAGCAAGGAGAGAAGCAACCTAGAACTAAGGAGATAATTTCCTGACAGTGAGAACAATTAGCCGGTGGAACAACTTGCCACCAGAAGTTGTCGATTGCTCCATCACTGGAGGTTTTGAAGAAAATGTTGGATAACCATTTGTCTGAAGTGGTGTAGGGTTTCCTGCCTAAGCAGGGGGTTGGACTAGAAGACCTCCAAGGTCCCTTCTGACTCTGTTATTCTGTTATTTTCTGACGGTGAGAACAATCAGTTCTATTCTGATTTCTTGGATGCTCAAAAGGCACTAAGGAATTGTGTGGCCAAGTGCAAAGTCGCAGAGCGAGCAGGCTGGGTTTGCAAAAAATATGCTGAACTTCCAATTCTGTTATTCTGTTATCCTAGGGCTGCTTGGAAGGGACCTTGGAGGTCTTCTAGTCCACCCCCCTGCTTAAGCAGGAGACCTCATACCAATTCAGACAAAGGGTTGTCCCATCTCTTCTGAAAAGCGTCCAGCGACGGAGTACCTACAACTTCTGGTGGAAAGTAGTTCCACTGGTTAATTGTTCTCGCTGTCAGGAAATTTCTAGTTGCTTCTCTCCTTGATTAGTTTCCCTCCGTTGCTTCTTGTCCTGCCTTCTGGTGCTTTGGAGAATAATTTGACTCCCTCTTCTTTGGGGCAGCCCCTCAAATATTGGAAGGCTGCTATCAAGTCACTCCTAGTCCTTCTCTTTTTTTTTAAAAAAAAAAACCTAACCGAGCACTGTTGAGTTCATTTCAATCTTGGTTTTTCCGCTTTGCAATTGAGGGCACTCCGCTTCCACCCTGATCGTATTCAACTGATTTTACAGACTGTGATTAAATTCAGTAGCCGAGCTACATCTGGACAGCAAGCAGTCACGCTGTGCAAAAAAACTCAACTTTACAAGGATGTAAAAAAATATAAAATCATTTTCCTGCAAAGGGATTTCTGTCCGTGATGAAATCCAATTTTTTTTACTACCAGTTCTGTGGGCGTGGCTTGGTGGGCGTGGTGGGCGTGGCAGGGGAAGGATACTACAAAATCTCCATTCCCGCCGCACTCCAGGGAAAGGATACTACAAAATCTCCATTCCCGCCCCACTCCTGGGGGAAAGATATTGCAAAATCTCCATTCCCACCCCACTCTGGGGCCAGCCGGAGGTGGTATTTGCCGGTTCTCCGAACAACTCAAAATTTCCGCTACGGGTTCGCCAGAACCTGTCAGAACCTGCTGGATTTCACCCCTGGTTTCTGTTTTTTCTACTTCATCTCCAGTTAAGCTTGAAAATTCCCTTCCAATTTCTTACGCTCATCATCCATGTTTTTCTCTACCTTGCCTTATCCTGCTTGGCACCCGTCACTCTGCCATTATTTATTTATTATTTATTTATTAGTTCAATTTATATGCCGCCCTTCTCCGGAGACTCAGGGCGGCTTACAATGCGTTAAGCAATAGCCTTCATACTTTTGTATATACCTGCTTAGTAGGGCTTTCGCCCCCACCCCTAAACGGTGTTCTTTTTTTTATACAAAGTCAGCTTATTGCCCCCACAAACCGGGTCCTCATTTTACCTACCTCGAAAGGATGGAAGGCTGAGTCAACCTTGAGCCTGGTGAGATTCGAACTTGCAGTAATTGCAGGCAGCTGGTGCTATTTAACAGCACTTTAGTCTGCTGTGCCACCAAGGCTCATTAAAACAAAATAATAATTTAGCAGGATGGGTTAGGGGGGGGAGGCATGATCGTGTCATGAGAAGAAAAGCTTAGGAAAACTTGGCCATCAAATACAGCCGACATTCCGACGAGTTTTGCTCCAGGAAATAAAGACGATTTCCCAGGCCAGTTTAATCCTGGATTAATTATCCTGAAATTAAGATGTTTTAGTGTTTTAGCATGGAAGAAGCTTTGTTGCTTAATTCCTCCCTCTCTTTGGGCCGGGCCACCCATCCTGCTTGCAAGGCCTTCGGTGACTGTGCGGTATGGTTTAAATCCAAGCCAAAATCGAGTCTGTTTTTGGCAGTGACCCAAACCAATTTCCCCTCTAGCCAAAAAAATTACATGGATACGTGTCTCCGAATCCGAGTTCAAGAAACGCTTCCTCCTTTTACCTAGGGCGGATTGGGGTTGGAATGGATGCACGGACGGAGCCAAATGGGGTTGCTGGCTTCAGAGCGTGCCAAAGCAAACTGCAAAGCACAGCCTGTGTGTATGTGTGAGGTTTGTGTGTTTGTGTGTTTGTGTGTTAAAAGGATCGGGTCACTCTTTCAGACTTGATCGCCTGGGTTTTTCTTTCTCCGGTGTTTTTGGTTTATTGTGTGAGCCATCAGCTCGATGCCCAGGTATGTTAAGACATGGCACGAACGCGAGATATTAAGGCCCCCGAGCCAGATACCAGGTCCAGCTGATGGAATTTAGGAAGTGGAATCGTTGGCAGAGGCTGGTAGCTTGTAGCAGAGGAATTCTGGCGGGGATGGCATGCAACCACGGCTTCTTTGTGCCAAGTCAGGTTTGCAAGAATTCCCTTTTAGTGTTTCTCAAATCTTGACAACTTTAAGATGGGTGGCCTTCAACTCCCAGAATTCCCCAGCCAGCTTCCTTTAAAGTGGGTGGACTTCAACTCCCATAATTCCCCAGCCAGCTTCCTTTAAAGTGGGTGGAATTCAACTCCCAGAATTCCCTAGTCAGCGTCCTTTAAGATACATGGACTTCAACTCCCAGAATTCCCTAGCCAGCGTCCTTTAAGATACATGGACTTCAACTCCCAGAATTCCCCAGCCAGTGTCCTTTAAAGTGGATGGACCTCAACTCCCAGAATTCCCTAGTCAGCGTCCTTTAAGATACATGGACTTCAACTCCCAGAATTCCCCAGTCAGCGTCCTTTAAGATACATGGACTTCAACTCCCAGAATTCCCCAGCTAGCGACGGGTGGACTTCAACTCCCAGAATTCCCCAGCCAGCGTCCTTTAAAGTGGATGGACCTCAACTCCCAGAATTCCCCAGCCAGCGTCCTTTAAGATACATGGACTTCAACTCCCAGAATTCCCCAGCCAGCGTCCTTTAAGATACATGGACTTCAACTCCCAGAATTCCCCAGCTAGCGACGGGTGGACCTCAACTCCCAGAATTCCCCAGCCAGCGTCCTTTAAGATACATGGACTTCAACTCCCAGAATTCCCCAGCCAGCGTCCTTTAAGATACATGGACTTCAACTCCCAGAATTCCCCAGCCAGCATGCTTTAAAGTGGGTGGACAGTAAACTCCACGCCGAACACAGAATAATGGAGTTGGAAGGGGCCTTGGAGGTCTTCTAGTCCAACCCCCTGCTCAGGCAGGAAACCCTATAGCATTCCAGACAAATGGCTGTCCGATCTCTTCTTAAAAGCTTCCATGATCGAATACCCACAACTTCTGGTGGCAAGCTGTTCCACCGGTGAATTGTTCTCCCTGTCAGGAAATTTCTCCTTAATTCCAGGTTGCTTCTCTCCTTGATTAGTTTCCATCCGTTGCTTCTTCTTGTCCTGCCTTCTGGGGCTTTGGAAAATAACTTGAAACCCCCCCATCCCTCCTCTTTGGGGCAGCCCCTCAACATCAGTTTCGGAAGCTCAGCCCAGCCTGGAACCTCCCCTTGCCGCCCCCCCCCACTTTTAATCTCATAAAGCTAGGTGGCTCTGTGGCTAAGACACCGAGCTTGTCGATCAGAAAGTTCAACTGTTTCGAATCCCTAGTTACAGCTCTCTTGTGTGACCAGGGGGTTGGGCTGGATGACCTCTGAGCTCCCTTCCAACTCTTGTTCAAAACTGACTAGCTCTCCTCCTGGCATCCCGTGGCAGGGTTTGAAATCAGAGGATGCTTCCAGCGACAGTGCGGCCTAGCGGTTAGACCAGAAAAGCCACAAAGCAGATGCTTCCTCTGCCCACCCACTCACTTCCCCCCTCCCGACACCCCCAGACCTTCTCCGCCTGCCTGCTTTGCCTTTCCCTTTTCCCCTCCCTCCCTTCCCTCCCTGCGTGGCAAGAGTTCAAATCCGCGCCTTAGAAGGTCCGAAGGCGGGGATCGGAGAAGCCCAGCGCCTCCTTCCTCCCAGACGGGGAGGGGAAAGAAGGCCGGGAATTGAGAGGTTGGAGGGTCTCTCAGTGAGCCGAAAGCCCACCACAGCAGCAACACAACCATGCTGGTCCCTCGGCTGCCTCTCGGCTTGGTGGGGCTCTTGCTCCTCCAGCTGCCACTGCCTGCCCGGCCGGATCCTGAAGCCAGTTGCGATCCTGAAGGCTGCTACGCGCTCTACACCCATCCGCGCAGCTTTTTAGAAGCCTGGCGGGCTTGCCGGGAGCTCGGAGGCAACCTGGCGACCTTGAAACGAGCCGAAGAGGCGGCTCAGGTTAGCCAGTTGCTAGCCGGGAGCCGCCAACCTGGTCCGCCCCGTCTGTTCTGGATCGGGCTGCAGCGCCAACCTCGACAGTGTTTCCCGCAGAGGCCTTTGCGCGGTTTCAGCTGGGTGACTGGCGAGCAGGAGACGGCTTACAGCAACTGGGCCAGGGCCAGCGCAGCCGTCGGGGGAGCCGGTTGCGCGGCTCCTCGCTGCGTGGGTTTGGACGACCGGGATTTCCAGTGGCTGGAAGGATCCTGCATGGGTCCCGTGGACGGCTACCTGTGCCGTTTTGCCTTCCGTGGGATGTGCGCCGGCTTGGAAGAGGAAGGCGACGGGGCCAGCATCAGCTACGCCGCGCCTTTCGGGCCGCTGGCATCCTCTGCCGTCGGGGCTCCTCCGCGTTTCATGCCCTTCGGGACCGTGGCCTCCGTGGGCTGCCCCGGTGGGCCTTCGCTGTCTCTGCTGTGCCTGCAAAAGGAGGACGGGCACGTGGGCTGGTCCAAGGGCCCTCCGCTGTGTCGGGAGCCGTCGGGGGGCTCGTCGTCGTCGTCGTCGTCGTCGGCTTCGGCGGGCAGCTGGTGCGAGGGAGACAACGGCGGGTGCCAGCAGCTGTGCCTGGACGAGGGCTCCGGCTACGCCTGCGAGTGCCACGCGGGGTACCTCCTGCTCCCCGACGGCCACTCCTGTGCCGCCAACGACCCCTGTCGACGCCGGCCGTGCCAGTTCGACTGCGTGGCGGAGGAAGACAGCACCGACGGCTATAGCTGCCGGTGCCCAGCCGGGTACGAGCTGGCATCCGACGGGCACCAGTGCGAGGACTTAGACGAGTGCCTGGATGCTCCGTGCGAGCATCAGTGCGAGAACACCGAGGGTTCCTACCTTTGCCGTTGCCACTTGGGTTTCAGCCCTGCCGAAGACGAGCCCGGGCAGTGCGTGGATACCGACGAGTGCCAGATCCCCGGCGTGTGCCAACAGATGTGCGTGAACTACGTGGGTGGCTTTGAGTGTTACTGCACCGAAGGGTTCGACCTGGAAGCCGACGGCATCAGCTGCAGCCCCGTCGATGGGTTGGAAGGCCCCGATGCCACTCCGCCCGAGGTCTGGCCGGATCCTTTCCCCGTGCGCTTCACCACCAGGGAAGCCGAGGATCTCAGCATCCCTCCGGTTCGCTTCTCGCTTTTCCGCGACGGGGAGGCCGGCTCCTCGTCGGATTCCGCCGCTTCTTTCTTGTCGGTGCCCGACCGGTTGGTTTTTCCCCCTCCGGTGCCAGCCACGGAGGCTCCCGAGTTTGACATCGCTTGGGACTCGCGCGTTTCTCCTTTGGAGCACGGTTTTTCCTCCTCGACGGGGCACCCCGAGGTCCTCCATCCCAACCCCTCGGCTTCCGATCCTCCTCCTCCTCTTCCGACGTCCGTTTTTGGGTCCCTGCCTCTGGATGTCACGGGGACCCTTCTTCCCACCTCGGGGGACCCTCTGACGACCCCTCCCTCACCCTCCGGGGGTCCCACGGAGGAGAAGGTGGACCCCGTCGTTGGGGGAGTCAGGGCGCCCCTCCCCACTTCTGCCACCCCCAGCCCGGCTTCTGGGGAGGAAAGGCAGAGGAAGGATGACCGTTGGCTCTTAGTGGCATTACTGGTGCCCATTTCTATCTTTCTGGTGATCATGTTGGCTCTGGGCATCGTTTACTGTACCCGCTGCGGAGCTCAGGCCAAAAGCAGGAGCGTGACCCAGTGTTACCGGTGGGTGATTAACACGTCGGAAAAAACGGCCCCGCCATCCTCCTCCTCCTCCTCCCGGCCTTGCCAACCGGCCACTTGCCGGACCAGTGTCTGAACTACGAGCCACAGCACCGGGGAAGTGAGGGGGGGGCACGTTGGATGGCATTGTGCCAGGCGGGCACAAGGACCAAAAAATAAAAATTCACCCGCGGGGGCAAATGCCACAGAGGGTCTCCCCTCCCTTTTGCCACATCTGGGATGCCAGCCTGCCAGGATGCAGCAGAGACCCAGCTTGGAGGGGTGCCCGAGGCTGTTTCCCCCCCCCCAATATTTCCCCCCCAGGCTCAGGATGAGCCCCAAACCGACTCAGACCTTGATTGCTGGAGTAAAAAGACTTTTTTGGGGTGGGGCCCGCAGAAGCCCCTTCCCCTCGCAACTTGGAAGCGACCTGGAAATCTGGGGGTGCCTTTAATCCAAAGTGGGGGGAGCGGCTGTCCTGACCGCGGGGAAAACAAAAGAAGAAGAAGGAAAAAAAAAAAGAAGTTGGATTTGTGTGCCACCGCAGGGGGGGTGTCTTTCTTCCCCCTGAACGCCCCCCCTCTCCACCCCAGCGCTGGTTGTTCTGCCAAGCAGGGGAGTTTTAAGTTTCTAGTCCTCATGACTTCGGAAGCAACCGGATTCCCTCCCTTTCCCCCACTAGCTTCTTTTGCATCTGGAGTCAACACACCACGGATGGATCCCACGCTGCTCAGGGTGATTTCTCCCACTCCGAACTTGTTAAAAACTATTTTTTTTGGAAAAAAAAAATTCTCGTGGGATACAAGCCCCTAAATACACTTTGTTTGATGTCTTCCGATGGCTAAGTGTGTGTGTGAGAAGGGGGGGATCTTGCGATACGGGAATGGGGGGAGTGGGTGGAGGGGAAAGGAACCCTCTGGGTCTGCTGTGAGGGCAGGGGTGAAATCCAGCAGGTTCTGACAGATTCTGGAGAACCGGTAGCGGAAATTTTGAGTCGTTCCGGCAAATAACACCTCTGGCTGGCCCCAGAGTGGGGTGGGAATGGAGATTTTGCAGTATCCTTCCCCTGGAGTGAGGAGGGAATGGAGATTTTGCAGTATCCTTCCCCTGGAGTGGGGTGGGAATGGAGATTTTGCAGTGGGGATGGAGATTTTGCAGTATCCTTTCCCTGGAGTAGAATGGGAATGGAGATTTTGCAGTATCCTTCCCCTGGAGTGGGGTGGGAATGGAGATTTTGCAGTATCCTTCCCCTGGAGTGAGGAGGGAATGGAGATTTTGCAGTATCCTTTCCCTGGAGGGAGGAGGGAATGGAGATTTTGCAGTATCCTTCCCCTGGAGGGAGGAGGAAAAGGAGATTTTGCAGTATCCTTTCCCTGGAGTGAGGAGGGAATAATGAGGAGGGAATGGAGATTTTGCAGTATCCTTCCCCTGGAGGGAGGAGGAAAAGGAGATTTTGCAGTATCCTTCCCCTGGATTGAGGAGGGAATGGAGATTTTGCAGTATCCTTCCCCTGGAGTGGGGTGGGAATGGAGATTTTGCAGTATCCTTCCCCTGGAGTGAGGAGGAAAAGGAGATTTTGCAGTATCCTTCCCCTGGAGTGAGGAGGGAAAGGAGATTTTGCAGTATCCTTCCCCTGGAGTGAGGAGAGAATGGAGATTTTGCAGTATCCTTCCCCTGGAGTGGGGTGGGAATGGAGATTTTGCAGTGGGGATGGAGATTTTGCAGTATCCTTCCCCTGGAGTGAGGAGGGAATGGAGATTTTGCAGTATCCTTCTCCTGCCACATCCACCAAGCCATATCCAACAGAACCGGTAGGGAAAAATTTTAGATTTCACCCCTGTGTGTGTATGTGTGGGTGGGTGGGTGGGGGGTTTCATTGACTCTGACCGCTGATGTGGTCTCCTTGGTGGGGTGGAAAGTCGAAGCAACAAACAAACAAAAAACCCCGAATATTGTGTGCGTGCGTTTTGCGTGTCAAATAAAAGGACTTAATTTTCTAACGGGCTGGAAGTCAAAACAAACCAGAATTGTCTGGAGGGAGGGGGAAAAGAAATATGTCAGATGGGGGCTCCTGGGTTGGGTGGGGAGAGAGGGGGAGGTAACCAAGGGGCCAGGAATACAGTAATATTAGATTTGGAAGGGACCTTGGCGGTCATCCAGTCCAACCCCCTTCTCAGGCAGGAGGCCTGTGCTATTAAATTCACAATGCAGCGAATTTTCACCCCTGCCTTTTTTTTTAAAAGCACGAAATGGTTAAATGGTGCACATACATCCCATCATCCTTTCCCAAGGCATTACGGTCTCCTCCCCTCCCGCCGCGCCCCGGTTAAAGAGGGCAGTGCCAATTGGATTAGAAAGGCGACGTTTGCTTCAATTCTCGCCGGCGAGGTTGGGAAAGAAAGGAAGGGGGAAAAAAATAAAATAAAATAGAGAAGTTTTTTTTAATCTGAGAATCATGAGGACTAGCCACCTAGAGGAACCGCTTAAAAAAAATCAGCCTGAAAAGGGTGCAGGCTAAAGTTTCAGAAGAAATCCAGAACGGAGTAAAACGATTAGAACATCGGAGTTGGAAGCAGGGGTGAAAATCCAGCAGGTTCTGAAGAACTGGTAGCGGAAATTTTGAGTAGTTCGGAGAACCGGCGAATACCACCTCTGGCTGGCCCCAGAGTGGGGAGAGATTGGGGATTTTGCAGTATCCTTCCCCCAGGAGCGGGGTGGGAATGGAGATTTTGCAGTATCCTTCCCCTGCCATGCCCGCCAAGCCACGCCCGCCAAGCCGCACCACGCCCACAGAACCGGTAGTAAAAAAAAATGTGGATTTCACCACTGGTTCACCTTGGAGGTCTTCTACTGTACCGTTTCAGACAAATGGCTGTCCGGTCTCTTCTTAGAAACCTTCAGTGGTGGAGCACCCATAACTTCTGGTGGCAAGCAGTTCCACGGGTTAATTCTTCTAATTATCAGAAAATCTCTCGTTTCTTTTTTTTCTGAATTGGTTTTCTCCTTGATTAAATTTCCATTGCTTCTTGTCCTGCTTTCTGGTGCTTGGGAGAATAGTTAGACTCCCCCCCTCTTCTTTGGGGCAGCCCCCTCAAATATTGGAAGACTGCTATCATAGTCCTCCTTCTTTCTAGACTAGCTCTACCCAAATCCTACAAACGAGTTCATTGTATGTCTTAGCATTCCAGCCCCTTCCTTTAGCATCTTGGTAGTACAGGGGTTTAAGGCACCCTGTTATTAAGCTGGTTATTAAGACCAGCTGCCTGCAATTATTGCAGGGTTCGAGTCTCGCCAAGGCTCAAGGTTGACTCAGCCTTCCATCCTTTCTAAGGTAGGTAAATTGAGGACCCAGTTTGTGGGGGCAATAAGCTGACTTTGTATAAATATATACAAAAGTATGAAGGCTTATTGCTTAACGCATTGTAAGCCGCCCTGAGTCTCCGGAGAAGGGCGGCATATAAATCAAATAAAAAAAAAAAATTGTTGTTCTCTGCACTCTTTCCAGAGTCTCAACCTCTTTTTTTAATAATATGGTGTGGCCTTACCAAGGCATTATCACCAAGAGAGCCTTGGTGGTGCAGCAGACTAAAGCGCTGTTAAGTAACACCAGCTGCCTGCAATTACTTTAAGTTCAAATCTCACCAGGCTCAAGGTTGACTCAGCCTTCCATCCTTCCGAGGTAGGTAAAATGAGGACCCGGATTGTGGGGGGCAATAAGCTGACTTTGTATAAAAAAAAGAACACCGCTTAGGGGCCCCCGAAATACCTACTTATATATACTATATACCTACTAAGTATACTACTACCTACTAAGCAGGTATATACAAAAGTATGAAGGCTATTGCTTAACGCATTGTAAGCCGCCCTGAGTCTCCGGAGAAAGGGCGGCATATAAATCGAACCAATAAATAAATAAATAGAGTTAGAAGGGACCTTGTAGGTCATCTAGTCCACCCTTCCACCCAAGCAGGAAACCCTACGCCCGTGATGGCGAACATATGGCACGCGTGCCACAGGTGGCACGTCGCCGAGCCAGATTGGCGGGCACGCGAGCATTTCCTAGCTCAGCTCCAGCATGCATGCGTGTGTTGGCCAGCTGATTTTTGGGCCTTCTGGGCTCACCGGAAGTCGGCAAACAGAAAGGGGTAGGGAAGGCTGTTTTTGCCCTCCCCAGAGGCTCCTAGAAAGACTCTGGCGCCTGGGGAGGGCAAAAAAACGGGCCTACCAAGCAGGAGATACTACATGATTTGACCGATGGCGGTCCAGTCTCTTCTCGAAAGCTTCCAGGGATGAAGTTCTCACAACTTCCGAAGGCAACTTCTGTTCCATGGGTTGACTGTTCTCCCTGTCAGAAAATTCCTCCTTATTTCCAGGCTGAATCTCTCCTTGATCAGTTTCCATCCACAATTCCTTGTCCGGCGTTCGGGTGCTTTGGAGAATAGCTTGACCCCCTTCCTCCTCTCTGGGGCAGCCCCTCAAATATTGGAAGATGCTCTCCTGTCTCCCCTGGTCCTTCTCTTCACTAGACTAGCCATGTCTTCTGTCCATCCATGGCTCACTCAGATGTCTGTCTTTCTTTCTTTCTCTTTCTTTCTTTCTTTCTTTCTTTCTTTCTTTCTTTCTTTCTTTCTTTCTTTCTTTCTTTCTTTCTTTCCTTTCTTCCTTCCTTCCTTCCTTCCTTCTTATTCTTTCTTTCTTTCTTTCTTTCCTTCCTTCCTTCTTTTCTTTCTTTCTTTTTCTTTCTTTCTTGTGCTTTGGAAAATAGCTGGACCCCCTTCCTCCTCTCTGGGGCAGCCCCTCAAATATTGGAAGATGCTCTCCTGTCTCCCCTGGTCCTTCTCTTCACTAGACCAGCCAGGTCTTCTGTCCATCCATGGCTCACTCAGATGTCTGTCTTTCTTTCTCTTTCTTTCTTTCTTTCTTTCTTTCTTTCTTTTCTTTCTTTCTTTCTTTCTTTCTTTCTTTCTTTCTTTCCTTCCTTCCTTCCTTCCTTCTTATTCTTTCTTTCTTTCCTTCCTTCCTTCTTTTCTTTCTTTCTTTTTCTTTCTTTCTTGTGCTTTGGAGAATAGCTGGACCCCCTTCCTCCTCTCTATGGCAGCCCCTCAAATATTGGAAGATGCTCTCCTGTCTCCCCTGGTCCTTCTCTTCACTAGACTAGCCATGTCTTCTGTCCATCCATGGCTCACTCAGATGTCTGTCTTTCTTTCTCTTTCTTTCTTTCTTTCTTTCTTTCTTTCTTTTCTTTCTTTCTTTCTTTCTTTCTTTCTTTCTTTCTTTCCTTCCTTCCTTCCTTCCTTCTTATTCTTTCTTTCTTTCCTTCCTTCCTTCTTTTCTTTCTTTCTTTTTCTTTCTTTCTTGTGCTTTGGAGAATAGCTGGACCCCCTTCCTCCTCTCTGGGGCAGCCCCTCAAATATTGGAAGATGCTCTCCTGTCTCCCCTGGTCCTTCTCTTCACTAGACCAGCCAGGTCTTCTGTCCATCCATGGCTCACTCAGATGTCTGTCTTTCTTTCTCTTTCTTTCTTTCTTTCTTTCTTTCTTTCTTTTCTTTCTTTCTTTCTTTCTTTCTTTCTTTCTTTCTTTCCTTCCTTCCTTCCTTCCTTCTTATTCTTTCTTTCTTTCCTTCCTTCCTTCTTTTCTTTCTTTCTTTTTCTTTCTTTCTTGTGCTTTGGAGAATAGCTGGACCCCCTTCCTCCTCTCTATGGCAGCCCCTCAAATATTGGAAGATGCTCTCCTGTCTCCCCTGGTCCTTCTCTTCACTAGACTAGCCATGTCTTCTGTCCATCCATGGCTCACTCAGATGTCTGTCTTTCTTTCTCTTTCTTTCTTTCTTTCTTTCTTTCTTTCTTTCTTTCTTTCTTTCTTTCTTTCTTTCTTTCTTTCTTTCTTTCCTTTCTTCCTTCCTTCCTTCCTTCCTTCTTATTCTTTCTTTCTTTCTTTCTTTCCTTTCTTCCTTCTTTTCTTTCTTTCTTTTTCTTTCTTTCTTGTGCTTTGGAAAATAGCTGGACCCCCTTCCTCCTCTCTGGGGCAGCCCCTCAAATATTGGAAGATGCTCTCCTGTCTCCCCTGGTCCTTCTCTTCCCTAGACTAGCCATGTCTTCTGTCCATCCATGGCTCACTCAGATGTCTTTCTTTCTTTCTTTCTTTCTTTCTTTCTTTCTTTCTTTCTTTCTTTCTTTCTTTCTTTCTTTCTTTCTTTCTTTCTTTCTTCTTATTCTTTCTTTCTTTCCTTCCTTCCTTCTTTTCTTTCTTTCTTTTTCTTTCTTTTTTGTGCTTTGGAAAATAGCTGGACCCCCTTCCTCCTCTCTGGGGCAGCCCCTCAAATATTGGAAGATGCTCTCCTGTCTCCCCTGGTCCTCCTCTTCACTAGACCAGCCAGGCCCAGTTCCTGCAACCGTTCATCGTCCGTTTTAATCTCCAGTTTGCAGCATGGAGACTAATAACAGGTTAATGGAAGCAGAGCTTGAAAAAGGGACAGGAAAGAGGAGATACAGAAAGATAGCGTGTAAAGTTTGTGGTTTGAGCAATAAAGGAATACGGGCCCCGAGGGGATTGGAAAAAGCAGAGCGAAAATGCCTGGGTTTCTTTTTTCGCCAAGCCTTTAATTTTAAGATAATTAGAAGATGCTGATGTTTCCAGAACCTTCCAGCTGCTGACCTACCTAACTTCCCTTCCTCCGGTTGGGAAGGCGGTCGAGGAGGAGGTTTGAATTGCCGGTTCGGCTTTGTTTTTTGGTGTGGTTTGCTTATTCCTTGTGTTTATAGGGCCCGCCTGCCTCCCTTCAAAATCAGGGGTGTGGGGCCGGGGGGCATACAAACCCCCCCTCCACCCACCCCTCCGGCTTCCCCATAACTTGTAAGTAGGGGGAGCTTCAGAAGTTGCCCCAGAAGGTTTTTTGCGGGGCGTGCAAAGGTTGAAGCCTTTGAAAGTAGCAGGAAAATTTGCAAAACGCAAACACCCAGAAATACAGACACAGACTCTCTCTCTCTCTCTCTTCTCTCTCTTTCTTTCTCTCTCTCTTTCGCACTTGCATTCTCTTTCTCTCTGTCTCTCTCGCTGTGTCTCTGTCCTCCTCTTTCTCTCTTTTTTTCTCCCTCCCTCTCCCTCTCCCTCTCTCTTTCTCTCTCTCACACACTCTCATTCTCTTTCTCTCTGTTTCTCTCTGTCTCTCTGTGTCTTTCTGTCTCTGTCCTCTTTCTCTCTTTTTCTCCCTCTCCCTCTCTTTCTCTCTCTCTCTTTCTCTCTCACACTCTCATTCTCTTTCTGTCTCTCTCTCTCTTTCTCTTTCTCTCACACTCACATTCTGTCTCTCTCTGTCTCTTTCTCTCTCTGTGTCTTTCTCTGTCTCTGTCCTCTTTCTTTTTTTCTCCCTCTTCCTCTCTTTCTCTCTCTCTCTCTTTCTCTCTCACACTCTCATTCTCTTTCTCTCTTTCTCTTTCTCTCTCACACTCACACTCTCATTCTCTTTCTCTCTGTCTCTCTCTCTGTGTCTTTCTCTGTCTCTGTCCTTCTCTTTCTTTTTTTCTCCCTCTCCCTCTCTTTCTCCCTCTCTTTCTCTCTCACACTCTCATTCTCTTTCTTTCTCTCTTTCTTTCTCATACTCATACTCACACTCTCATTCTCTTTCTCTCTGTCTCTCTCTGTGTCTTTCTCTCTGTGTCTCTGTCCTTCTCTTTCTCTCTTTTTCTCCCTCTCCCTCTCTTTTTCTTTCTCTTTCTCTTTCTCTCTCTTTCTCATTTCTCTCTCACACTCTCCTTCTCCTTCTCTCTGTCTCTCACACACTCTCTCTCTGTCCTTCTCTCTCTCTCTCTTTCTCTCTGTCTCTGTCCTTCTCTTTCTCTCTGTCTTCTCCCTCTCCTTCTCTCCCGTCCCTCTTTCTCTCTCTCTCTCTCTCTCTCTGTTTCTGTCCTTCTCTTTCTCTCTCTCTCCTCCCTCTCCCCCTCTCTCTCTTTCTCTGTCTCTTTCTCTCTGTCACTCTCACTGTCACTGTCTCTCTCTTCTCTCTCTCTCTCTCTTTTTCTCCCTCTTCCTTTCTCTCTCTCCCTATCCCTCCCTCCCTCCCTCTCTCTCTCTTTCTCTCTCTCACCCACCCACACGAGATTTGTGTCCAATTATAGCTGCTTTCTAGAGCTGGATACTGAGGAATACAGGTAATCCTTGATTTACGAGAGTTCGTTTAGTGAATTACAAGAGCATTGAAAACAGCGACTTACGACCGTTTTTCAGACTTGCGACCATTCCAGCCTCCCCATGATCACATGATCAAAATTCAGAGGCTTGGCAAACTGGCTCACATTTACGACGCAAGGATCACTTGATTCCCCTTTTGCGACCTCCTCACCAGCCAAACCAACGGGGGGGAAGCCGGATTTCACTTCACAGCCATGTTAGTGACTTCCCAAGCGCCGCGATTCACTTAACAACGGTGGCGAGAAAAGCGGGGGCAAAACTCGCTTAACGAATGCCTCGCTCAGCGACAGCAATTGTGGGCTCCCTCGCGGTCCTAAGTCGAGGACTACCTGGGCATCAAATTTTATGCGTCCCTCACAGCCCAAACGTGTGAATTTTCTGCCCTTTTCCTGCCCCGAATCTACAAATTTTCCTGCTTTTTTCCCCCCCCCCCACACCAGCCAGGATGCCGGCTGTTTCCATCTTGCAGGAGTCTCTGATCCTGGTTAGCAAACTAAACCCTTTTCTGAGTACATTTATGCTCACCATCTGGCCTGCGTTTGCACCTCTCTATAAGGAAAAAAAAAATGGGGAAAAAAAGTCACAATTGTCTTAAATTTCGGTGTTTCCTGACTCAGCCGGGCTCAATCCAGCCCCCTCGGGCTGGCGGGTTGGGGGGGGGCAGGGAAACCTCTACAGTAATGCCAGGGGTGAGGGTGGGGGGGGCTTCTAACTTCCCCCCCTTTTTAAATCTCAAAATTGTTAACCCTTTGCAGGAGGGTGGGAAGGAGAGGGCTGGAAAAAGATCTCAGGAAATCCCGTGGGAAAAATTGGCTGGCTCTCAACGGAGAAGAACGCAGCTTCATTTGGGGTGCCATGAGAGTTGGGGGGTGGGCAGGTAGGGCTTCTTTTCCAGATCCTTCTGATCCTGTCCCCCCCCCCATTTCAAAAGAAAAGATGATTTTAAAAAGGAGGGGGCCCGTCATTCTCTCCCCTCCTCCCCACAATCTATTGCTTCCATTCTTCGCATTCTCGCATCATTCCCCTCCCTCTCTTTTTAACAAAATACCCCATTTGATCACAAAATTTTGCCTCCCCCCCGTCCCTATTTTTTAATTTATTGTTGGACTCCCTCCCAGATTTGACTGGGGAGGCACAGATCTGTAGGGTGGGGGAGAAGGAGGGATAGAGGAAAAGATGCCAAAGGAGCCAATAATCCTGGATTATTATTATTTATTTATTTTTTTAAAAAAAGAAGGGATATTTTTATTAAAGAGGGGAACATGGAGAGGGAAGGGGCTTTTGCCCACCCCTGGCACGGCAAGGGTTAAACCCAGGAATGTGCATTTTGCAGAGACTTTTAATAAAGACCAGATGGAGGAGAGGAGACCATATGCTGGATGAGAGAAGACGACAGCCCCTTCCCCACCCGCCCGGGCTCTGCCCTCCCCCACCTCCCCACCCCCACCGCTCACATTAGATGAGGCAGTCCCTGGCCTCCCTCCCTGGCTCAGCGGAAGGCTGATCTTCAACAGGTAGAGAGCTTCTCCATCTCCCTATGACTCCCTAAGAGGAGGTCAGGGTGCTGCTGAACCTGTTGAGTGGCTACCTCCCATTGCAATTTTTTTTAAAGAAGAAGAAGAAGAAGAAGAAGAAGAAGAAGAAGAAGAAGAAGAAGAAGAAGAAGAAGGAAAGAAAGAAAGAAAGAAAGAAAGAAAGAAAGAAAGAAAGAAAGAAAGAAAGAAAGAAAGAAAGAAAGAAAGAAAGATTTGGCATGTTTCAGGTCCCATTGACTGAATTCTGCTCCCCTACGATCAGAGGTGGGTTCCAGCAGGTTCTGACCAGTTCTGGAGAACCGGTAGCGGAAATTTTGAGTAGTTCGGAGAACCGGTAGTAAAAATTCTGACTGGCCCCGCCCACATCTATTCTCTGCCTCCCACGTCTCAGCTGATTGGGAGGAAATGGGAATTTTGCAGTAACCTTCCCCTGGATTGGGGAGGGAATGGAGATTTTACAGTATCCTTCCCCTGGAGTGGGGTGGGAATGGAGATTTTATAGTGCCACACCCACCAAGCCACGCCCACCAAGCCATGCCATGCCACGCCCACCAAGCCACACCCACAGAACCCGTAGTAAAAAAATTTGAAACCCACCACTGCCTATGATCCTAGCTACAACCGTTTTTGAATCAAGGAACCTCAGCTGGGCTAGCGTACAGAATTTCACCCAACACCCGGAACCCATGAATATAATTTGGGAATAAAAGGAATATAATTTGGGGAAGTTCTGGCTGCTTCTGAGCTGCTGAGGTCACATGGCCTTCGTGTTCAACTTTCTGTGACAGTTTCCCAGCCAGTCCCGCAATCCCTTGTTCCCTTCCTCACCCAGCAGCATCACTTACCTGCTAAACAGGGAAGGGAAAGAGAAAGAGGGAAGGAAAGAAGGAAAAGAAAAAGAATGAAGGGAAGGGAAGAAAAGAAAGAAGGGAGGGAGGAAGGAAGGAAAAGAGAAAGAGGGAAAGGAAAGGAAGGAAAAGGAGGAAGGAAGGGAAAGAGAAAGAGGGAAGGGAAGGGAAAGGAAAGGAAAAGAAAGGAGGAAGGAAGAAAAAAGAGGGAAGGAAAGAAGGAAGGAAAAGAAAGAGGGAAGGAAAGAAGGAAGGAAAAGAGAAAGGGAAGTGTAGAAGGAAAGAAAAGAGAAAGGGGAAAGGGAAGGAAGGAAGGAAAGAAGGAAGGAAGGAAGGGCAATAGCAACAGCCCTTAGACTTATATACCGCTTCACAGTGCTTTACAGCTGGTCAGGATTGAACTCCTGGCTATGGGCAGAGTCAGCCTGCAATACTATATTTTAACCACAAGGAAGGATGGATGGAAGGAAGGAAGGAAGGAAGGAAGGAAGGAAGGAAGGAAGGAAGGAAGGGACGAGAAAGAGGAAGGAAGGAAGGAAAGAAGGAAGGAAGGAGGAAGGGAGGAGAAAGGAAGGAAGGAAGGAAGGAGGGAGGGAGGGAGGAAGGGACGAGAAAGAGGAAGGAAGGAAGGAAAGAAGGAAGGAAGGAGGAAGAGGAAGGAAGGAAAGAAGGAAGGAAGGAGGAAGGGAGGAGAAAGAGGAAGGAAGGAAGGAAGGAAGGAAGGAAGGAAGGAAAGGGAGAGAGGGAAGATAGAAGAAAGGCAAAGAAGAGAGGGCGGGAAGAATATTCAGCACGGGGTGCGAATCTGACCGCCCTCTGATGCCTGCAACTTTTTGATTTCCTCGGCCAACATATCTCCCGCATTTCCCAAATCCTTCTATTTTGTTCACTAATCCTTGGCCATAGTCCTGCTTTTGAAAACACCACCGAACTCGATAAAATCCCACCCTGGAAACCCCCCCCCATACCCCAGAAAAAGGGATGCTTGGACCTTGGTATCAGAGGTGGTCTTTCTTCCCCACCCTTCTTCTGGATCCCGGCCGAGTGGAGGAAGGGTCTTTTTTTGCGAAAGGAAAAGCTGGAAGCTGCTGAGAGCTCTTGACTTTCAGCCCCCCCGGGGGTCTCGCTTATTACCCCTCCTCTGAATGGGGGCCTGGAAAGCCGACCGTCCCCAGCTCTCTGAAGCAATTAAGCGGGAGCAACGTAGCCAAAAAAGCAGGGGAAGGGGAAAAAAAAAAGAGAATTAAACACAGTTGTCCTAGGACTTCCCTCGTTGAGGGGTTTTTGTTAACCGTTGAAGATCATTAGGAAGGGGGGGGCTCTTTCCTTCTCCTCCTGCAACGCTGCGGCTGTTTCTCACGATTCGCGTAACCTGGGTTAACCAGGCCATTGAGGCAGACCTCAAGGAACCAGGGAAGGTGTGTGGGCTCTGCTTCTGAGGCTCATAGCAACAGGGAAAGGGTTGGGAAGAGACAGATGCAGGTTGCACTTTATATTACATACATTCAAATCTATATCTATATAGCCATCCATCCATCTCTCCATCTGTCCATCCACCTACCTACCTACCTACCTACATCTCTCTCTCTCTAATCTCTCTCTCATCTCTCTCTATATATCTATGTCTCTATCTTATCTCTCTCTGTCTCTCTCATATCTATCTATCTATCATCTATATTTATCATTTATACCTACCAATATCTATCTGTCTATCCCCCCTCTCTCTCATCTCTCTATATCTCTCTATTTCTATCTATATCTATGTCTCTATCTTATATTCTCTCTCTCTCTCTGTCTCTCTCATATCTATCTATCTATCTATCTATCTATCTATCTATCTATCTATCTATCTATCTATATCTATCTATCTATCTATCTATCTATCTATCTATCTATCTATCTATCTATCATCTCGCTATCATCTCTCTATATCTCTATTTCTATATCTATCTATATATATCTCTACCTTATATCTCTCTATCTCTATGTCTCTATCTTGATATATATATATATAGATATCATCTATCTGTCTATCTATCTATCTATCTATCTATCTATCTATCTATCTATCTATCTATCTATCATCTATCACCTATCACCTATACCTATTTATCATTTATATCTATCTATCTATCTATCTATCTATCTATCTATCTATCTATCTATCTATCTATCTATCTATCTATCTAGCTATCTAGCTATCTAGCTATCTAGCTATCTACCTACCTGTCTATTTTGGGGGTAGGGCTTATATTACGAGCATCCTGAAAAATCATGCTAGGACGTATTTTCGGGTTGGGTCTTATTTTTGGGAAAACGGGGTATCTATCTATCTATCTATCTATCTATCTATCTATCTGAGAGTTCACAAAGTTGATGCTACATAGAACAAAACGGTGACTGAATCTGCAACTACCCGGGGAACTCATCAAATTTGCAGATGAGACACCAAAATTGTGGGAATTGTTAACACCTCGGAAAATAGGCTCCAGATCAAGAAGGATTTTTGGCAAGCTTGAATACTTGGACCCAAAGCTCACAGGATGCTATTGAGGGGTGAGAAAAGTAAGTTTTTTACACTCAGGAGGGGGGAAAAACAACCCACCCAGATGCACAGGTATCAAATAGGTACTACCTAGTCTTCTAATCCAAGCTGCCAATAAAGCCAACACAGTCCTAGGCTGCAACAACAGACGGATAGTTTCAAAATTACGAGAAGTGATAATAGCACTTTACTGCATTGTTGAGGCCACAATGCATCCAGTTCTGGACACAAAACAGATGTTGAGATCCTTAAAATTGTGCAGAGGCAAGCAACAAAGAGGATCAGGGGTCGAGAGGTTAAATTGTATGATGAAGGAACTAGGCACATCTAGTTTAGTGAAAAGAAGGACCAGGGGTGACATGATAGCAGTCTTCCAGTATTTGGGGGCCGCCACAAAGAAGAGGGGGTCAACCTATTCTCCAAAGCACCTGAAGGCAGGACAGCTTAATTCAGGTTTGTTTCCCCTACCTAAAGCATAAAGGTTTGGTGATGCTGGCTTGAATATTGAAGATTTTGACGCCTGGCACTTCGTACACATTCAGGAACACACTTTCTCGGAAAAGGAGGGAAGGAAGAAGAAGGCAAAGAGGAAAAGGAAAAAGGAACGAAGGGATGAAGGAAAAGAGAGAAAGAGAAGGAAGGTTAAGTAGCTAGGTACAATGATAGTTTAACCTTTAGACCTTCTGGCAGAAGATGCAGAACAATTAAAACTCGGACCACACGTTTTCTGAATAGTTTTTAATCCCAGAGCTATAATTGCACTCAACCATGAAGTAAAGGGCCACCATCAGTGAGCTGTTGGACAGCATTATTTGGTCTGTTGTGTGGATGTTTGGGTGGTTTAGGGGTGGGGAATTTGTGGTGGGTGGGAGTGTGTTTGGGGATTGTTATGCGTCTTTGGACTTGGTCTTTGGGTGTTAAGTGAATTTCGTTGTATGGGTATACTGTGTATACACGTACAATGACAATAACGTTATTAAATTAAACAACTCCTGAATCAGAATCCACTCTTTTTCTATTTTTCTTCTTTCTATCCTATTTTTCTCCAACTGTTTTTTT
Source organism: Pantherophis guttatus (assembly GCF_059756535.1). Taxonomy (NCBI): domain Eukaryota; kingdom Metazoa; phylum Chordata; class Lepidosauria; order Squamata; family Colubridae; genus Pantherophis; species Pantherophis guttatus. The sequence goes on from NC_142080.1 coordinate 7,645,870, forward strand.
TCCCCTTGTCTTGCCTTTTTCGTCCTTTGATTTCTTTGTTTTTCTTTCATCTCCCTTACTTCACTTTCTTCTGGATTAGCTGTTATCTTTTTGCAAATGTTTCCATAAAAATAATGCATGCGCCTGGCCCGGGAGATGGGTTTCAAAAATTTTTACTACCGGTTCTGTGGGTTTGACTTGGTGGGCGTGGCATAGCTTGGTGGGCATGACAGGGGAAGGATACTGTAAAATCTCCATTCCCTCCCCACTCCAAGGGAAGGATACTGTAAAATCTCCATTCCCTCCCCACTCCAAGGGAAGGATACTGCAAAATCCTCATTTCCTCCCAATCAGCTAGGACTCGGGAGGCAGAGAATAGAGGGGGGCGAGGCCAGTCAGAGGTGGTATTTACTGGTTCTCCGAACTACTCAAAATTTCTGCTACCGGTTCTCCAGAACTGGTCAGAAGTTGCTGAAACCCACCTCTATTCTGCCTTGGTCTCAAAGCAAACCGAATTTCCCCCTTTCCCGGGTAGGCTGATAAACAACAAGCCCGTTTGACTTTTCTGCCTGCCTTCATCCCGCATATATATATATATATATATATATATATATATATATATATATATATATATACACATTTTATTTTACAGCAGGGATTGGAGGGCGGAGGAAAATCCGCCGAAAAACTCTCCCACCCTCCCCGTGTCCCCGTACAGATGCAAACAGGAACCAGATGTTTGCCCTTCCTTAGGGAAAGCCTCGATGCCTTTTCGCCTCTCCGGGCCTCAGTTTCCCACCTCCAAAACCTTCTTCCCCACTCCCACACGCACAAATTTGCTTTTCTCCCCCTTTATTGTTGTCTTTTGCAAGGGAGTTTTATGCCAATGAGACCCACCCGATCCAAATTGGCTTTCCCCCCCCAAAAAACCTCCAGCCCAGAAAAAGAGAGAAGGGGGGAAAAAATATCCCACCCTTCTCCAAGTCTCCAGCAAGGGCCCCCCGAAGGGTGGGGCACTGATCATGACACATCCTCCTTTGCATCACAGGCTATCCCGAGCCAAAAAAAAAAAAAAAAAATGCAGAGAACATGGACAGAAAAAAGGAAAAGGGAAAAAAAAAAAAGGAAGAAAGAAACAGCAGAATTGAACGATGTTCTGTCTTCTCGTCGGTTGACACCCAACGCCGTGCGAAAGGGCCAATGTGTGTTTCCATGGTTAAAAAAAACAGGGATTATTTTTTTTGCAAGAAGGAGCCATTCGGAAGCAGCATGGGATAGAGCTTTGGCATTCTAGGATGGGGCACCACAAGGAAAGCCAAGGCTAGGAAAATCATCAAGTTTCTTTTAAAAAAAAATAAAAAAAAATCATGGCCTTGTCATCAGAAGTTGTCCTTGACTTGATGGAGAGTTTGCTTAACAAACCACGGCTTAGGCATTCAGATTGCCGACGCTCCAATGCATGCACCTGCACACATGTTCTGGTTTGGGCACTCGGTGCAGAAAAGATTTGCCATCACTGGGCTAAACTCTCAGACGGACCAAAGAAAGCGACAGAAACGGGATTTGTCTGAATCCTGGCAAGAAACGGGATTTGTCTGAATCCAAGCAGAATTCAGCTGACCTACAAGTTGAGGATAAACTTGAATGGAAGGGAAGCCAAATGTAACTCGGGTTGCATAACACGCTGGCCATCGAACGCCATTCAAGCGCCAGAAATTCAGACTGAAAAAAGGGAAAAGAAAGAAAAGGAAAAAAAAAAAAAAAGCCTGCAGAATGACCAAGCTTGAGCAAAATTTTCCCTAAAATCTGCAAAGTACAGCCAAATTTTTTTGGGTACCTTTGTTTGAATGCAAGAATAACAGAATAAGAGAGTTATTCTGGAAGGGATCTGGGAGGTCATCTAGTCCAACCCCCTGCCCACACAGGAGACCTACAGTAGGGATTCGAACCGCCGGACTGCCGACCTTTCTGATCGACAAAGCTCAGCGTCTTAGCCACTGAGCCGTCTCCAGGGATGGAGCACCCACAACTTCTGGTGGCAAGCAGTTCCACTGGTTAGTTGTCCCTCACTGTTAGGAAGTTTCTCCTTAGTTCTAGGTTGCTTCTCTCCTAGGTTAGTTTCCATCCATTGTTTCTTGTCTTGCTTTATGGTGCAAGAAGAGACTGGATTGCCACCTGTCAGAAATGGTTTACAGTCTCCTGGGTTGAGCGGGGGGTTGGACTAGATGACCTACAAGGTCCCCTCCCAACTCTTTTGTTCTATTCTACATGTTTTAGCCTCCAGCCCCCTAATCATCCTTGTTGCTCTTCTCTGCACTCTTTCTAAAGAGTCTCAACATCTTTTTTGTATTCTGGTGACCAAAACTGGATGCAGCATTCCAAGTATTCAGCTAGTTCTTGAGTTACGACCGTAATGGAGTCGTTTCCCTATATGTTCCAGGAGCATCGCAGATAGTCCTCAAGTTACGACCATGAAAGAGCTTTTCCCCATCTGTTCTAAAGAGTATCGTGTTAGTACTTCTAGAATGAATGGAGAAGGGTTCCATTATGGTCATAACATGAGGATGCTCCTAGAACAGATGGGGAAAGGCTTCATTATGATCGCAACTCGAGGACCCCCTGGGATTCTCCTAAAACACATGGGAAAAGCTTCATTATGGTCGTAACTCGCGGATCCCCTGGGATTCTCCTAAAACACATGGGAAAAGCTCCATTACGGTTGTAATTCGAGGACTCCCTGCAGAGTTCCTAAAATAGATGAGGCAAGATCAAGGCAAAAAAACCCGGGCAAAGCTCCTTTTTTTAGAAGCATTCCCAGCAGTCCTCGAGTTACGGCCGTCACGGAATTTGGCCATCACAGTTGTAACTCGAGGACTCCCTGTAGAGCTCCCTGGAAAAGAAGCTAGCTTGGCCTGTTTCTTTCTTTCTTTCTTTCTTTCTTTCTTTCTTTCTTTCTTTCTTTCTTTCTTTCTTTCTTTCTTTCTTTCTTTCTTTCTTTTTTGTCTTGATCTTTTGCCCCATCTATTCTAGGAGCACTACAGGAGGATCCTCGAATTACGACCGCCCTGGCCAAACGCCACGACGGTCGTAACTAGAGGACCGCCGGGAATGCTCCTAGACCTGGGAGAGGTGGGGGGGGCGTTTTAAAGCTAGATTTGCCGGGTTTTATTTTTTTATTTTATTTCGCTTCGCTTTGACCTTTCTCCATCTGTTTTGCTTACTGGCTGTTTTGGTGCCGAGTTGCGATGAAGTCATACATTCCACACCCAATTCTGCTTCTCATCCATCCATCCAGCCTCTGCCCTGATTTTTTAAAAAGCCTGCTGACTCGAATAAAATCTTCTCTTTTTTTTTCTCCCCCCATCCCTGATTGAGAAACTGCCGGGATTTTGATTCAGGGCGTCCAGCTTTCCGAAGAAGAAAATAGCCCTCATTGTGGTCTTCCTGGACTCGTCATGTGCGAAACGGGACTCATTTTCCCTGACCTGGGTTAAAAACGGGCCTAGGGTGCAGCTCTCACTGGGATCTGAACCGGGGGAGTGGGGGCTTCTTGGAAAGCCCCACATTTTTCCCAAAGAAAAAAAAGAGAAAATAAATGAATTATAAGAGTTGGAAGGGAATGTTTTGCTATCTTTGATTGCAAGAATATAGAATAAGAGAGTTAATCTGGAAAGGAACTCGGAGGCTCGGATGGAGCATCCACAACTTCTGGTGGCAAGCTGTTCCATTGGTTATTTGTTCTCGCTGTCAAGCAATCAAAGATCGATCGATCCGAATAGAGCTGGAAGGCACCTCAGAGGTCATCTAGCAGGAGACCCCGTACCGTTCCAGACAAATGATTCTCCAATCTCTTCTTGAAAGCCTCCGATGCCACAACTTCTGGTGGCAAGCTGTTCCACTGGTTAATTGTTCTCACTGTCAATCAATCAATCAATCAATCAATGAGATCAATCAATCAGAATAGAGCTGGAAGGGAAGTCTTCTAGTCCAACCCCCTGCTCAAACAGGAGACCCTATCCAATTTGAGACAAGTCCAGTCTGTTCTTAAAAACCTCCAGTGATGGAGCATTCACGACTTCTGGTGGCAAGCAGTTCCACTGGTTAATTGTCCTCACTATTAGGAAGTTTCTCCTTAATTCCAGGTTGCTTCTCTCTTTGATTAGTTTCCATCCATTGTTCCTTGCCTTGCCTTCTGGTGCTTTGGAGAATAATTTGACCCTTCCTCTTCTTTGGGGGCAGCCCCTCAAATATTGGAACAATGCTATCATGTCATCCGTAGTCCTTCTCTTCCCTAATGTAGACCTATGTTTTATCGTATGCTTTATATGTTATGTGCATCACATGTTTGAGCCTCCAGTTTTCCTAATCATCTTCGTTGCCCTTCTCTGCGCTCTTTCCAACAACTTCACATCTTTTGTGTAATTGCGGTGACGAAAACCGGACACAAAATTTCCAACATTACCAGCACCATAAAACTAGCTGCGCCCCCTTATTAGGAAAAATCAGGACCGCTCCATGCTGAAAAAGCCTACGCTTTCAGCCACCGAGGTAGACTGCCACTGAACGGGGAGGCTCGGGGAAGACCCCCCACCCCACCCCAAGAAGGCAGGATCGAGCCAGGAGGTGGGGAGGGGGGCTGTTTCATTGAGACACATGGATCTAATTCTCTTTTTTAAAAAAAAACTCGATGGGAATCCCATCCTTGTCTGGGGGGAATGTGAGTTCAGTAATTTGGGGTTTTGTTTAATTTCTGTCTTATTAAAACAGGCCAAAACCTTGCTTGTAAATTTGAGTTGATCGGTTTGGGGTGTCATATAAACCGGGCCAACTGTGGTTTATTTAATAAACTTGTTATGAAATGAACTGTAGCAAAACATAATAAGATAATAAATGACTCAGTTGCTGCGGCAGACGGAGACGTAATGAGGCCGATGGGGGCTTAACGTGTCGTACCAGACCGGCCTTGGGTAGCTTATTCAATAAATCATCATTTAGTTACAAGTATAATCCTCCACTGACAACAATTCGTTTAGTGACCATTCAAAGTTACAACGGCCCCGGAAAAAAAGCGACTTGCGACCGTGTTTCCCACTTAACGACACTTGGCGCCTCCCCTGGTCACAGGATCAAAAATTCAGACCTTGGACAACTGACTCATATTTATGACGGTTGCAACGTCCCGGAATGTGTGTGTGTGTGTGTGAGACGTGATCCCCTTTTGCGACCAAAAGTCAACGGGGAAGCTGGATTCACTTAACAACGGCGGCAAGAAAAGTCGTGAAATTGGGGCAAAGCTTTAACTGTCTTTGCTTAGTGAGGGAAATTTTGGAGACTCCATTTTGGTCGTAAGACGAAGGCTACCTATATTGGTCTTATCCTTGCTTTCTTTTGCCCCCGTCGTTCTACTTCTATTTGCAGGTCTTTTTAATGGGGAATTTTCTCCCGTTGATTTTGTAATGGTTGCTTGCAAACTCAGCCAGATGTTCAAACTAGATTGGGCCTTTTGGTCCACCTATGAGTCCTTTCCCGAAGACGACCTGAGATAGCCAGATGTGGTCGTTTGGGGGGGTATTAAAAAGTCTAACTTTAAAAGGTAAAACTGCCTTTTGCAATTGCCAGGACGACTTATATCTCTTAAAAATAAGAATTATTCAACTTCTCGGCCACCGAGAAGAGTGTGGGGGGGTCAATTTATATTCCAAAGCACCTGAAGGCAGAACAAGAAACAATGGATGGAAACGAATCAAAGAGAGAAGCAAGCTGGAATTAAGGAGAAACGTCCTAACAGAGAGAACAAATACACCAGTGGAACAACTTGCCACCAGAAGTTGTGGATGCTCCATCGCCGCAGGTTTTTAAGAACAAACTGGACTTGTCTCAACTGGTAGGGTCTCCTGCGGTGCCGTAAAGGAACAGCCCCCCCATTCCCTGCCACCGAGGTGGGTGAGCTGCCAAGGGGGCCCTGTGATCGGAGCCACGTGGAAACAGGGCTGGGATCTTGACGGGATCCTTTCTCCCCCTCCGCCCACCCCCTGGGAAGTGAGTCAGCCTGTCAAACATCTGGCATGTGCGTTCGCTCACATCTGATGCAGGCACCCCACCCCACCCCTCACCCAACGGCCAAGTAGAACGGCTGATCCTCTTCACTCCAAACCTCAAAACAGGCCAAGGTTTTACGAGCGGCCCTTGACCTTTCTCGGAATGTCCATCCCGAACCCGTAGGCCTCTACTCTAACCACTAGGCGACCGCTGCCTTCTCCAAACTCTGCACGTGATCTGGGGTTTTTTGGAAGGTTTGCCTGCGCTGCTGCCCACCCACCCACCCAGCTCTTCCCCCTCTTCCTTCCAAGGCCGAGCCAAGAATGACAGCTGTGGTTCCCCGCCAATCTGGGCAATCCAGATGTTTTCGCACAGCGCTAGGGATTCTGGGAAATGCAGTCCAACAGGTGTGAAGGGGAAAAAAAGGAGCCATTCCTGGACACGGGGAACGTTCCAGTTTTGGGTCCAGCAGCCAGACCTGTGAACCGCAGGGGCAACGTGAAAAGGAATCGGTGTCCCTGCTCATGGGCAGAGGGCAAAATTGTCCGGTTCCATGCAAAAGGGGAGCTCTCTTGCATTGTCACGGCAATTGTGTTTTTTCCCCTAAACCAGTGTTTCTCCATCTAAGATTTGCGGACTTCACGTCCCAGAATTCCCCAGCCATGTATGCTGGGCGTCTGTGCTTGGGAACATGCTGGCTGGGGAATTCTGGGAGTGGAAGTCCACCCGTCTTAAAGCATGCTGGCTGGGGGATTCTGGGAGTTGAAGTCCACCCGTCTTAAAGCATGCTGGCTGGGGGATTCTGGGAGTTGAAGTCCACCCGTCTTAAAGCATGCTGGCTGGGGGATTCTGGGAGTTGAAGTCCACCCGTCTTAAAGCATGCTGGCTGGGGGATTCTGGGAGTTGAAGTCCACCCGTCTTAAAGCATGCTGGCTGGGGGATTCTGGGAGTTGAAGTCCACCCGTCTTAAAGCATGCTGGCTGGGGGATTCTGGGAGTTGAAGTCCACCCGTCTTAAAGCATGCTGGCTGGGGAATTCTGGGAGTTGAAGTCCACCCGTCTTAAAGCAGGCTGGCTGGGGAATTCTGGGAGTGGAAGTCCACTCATCTGAAAGCATGCTGGCTGGGGGATTCTGGGAGTGGAAGTCCACTCGTCTGAAAGCATGCTGGCTGGGGGATTCTGGGAGTTGAAGTCCACCTATTTTAAAACATGCTGGCTGGGGAATTCTGGGAGTTGAAGTCCACCCATTTTAAAGCACGCTGGCTGGGGAATTCTGGGAGTTGAAGTCCACCCATCTTAAAGCATGCTGGCCGGGGAATCATATAAGTGTGTCCATCAATACATCAGACACTGAGTTCCATTAGAGGAAAGATCTTCTCTTAAAATACTGTACATGGAAATAGATCCACGGTGCTGATTGCAGCAGTAACATCTGGCTGATAAAGACTTCTTCCCAAGAGAGAGAAATGGCTAATTTTAGGATATTTGTCCCCAACTCATCTCAAGGGCCTGTCTTCTTCGCCCCCGGAGCCGAGGGTGGCAAAACATTTATTTCCCTTCCCAGCCTGTCGGCATCCTGATTTCCGGTGCTCCCAGCGTTGTGACACATGGAAAGGGGAGGTCAGGCCAGATCGGGGCTCCCTTGGGATCTGTTGTCCGAGCCAGCTGTGGGCCAGGGAGGTGAAGGGCTTGGAAAGTTGAGCGAGGACGGGAAACATCCGTGCAGCTGCACCCAGCTGTGGCCAAAGGGTTTTGCCCGGGAGGAAGAATTGGGATCCGGGGTCCCAACAAAAGAGACCACCAGAGCGCTGCTGGGAAGACAGAAACGGGCTTTTGTTACAGATGACCAGAAGGAACCGCAAACCTTCCAGTGCTCAGGATCTGCTGGGATCCACTGGGATCTCTTTACCCTGGTCTGCAGGGGTGGGATTGAAAAATTTCAGCAACTGCTTTGCTCCCCGGTTACTGGGTGGGCGTGGTCATGGGGCGTGGCCTACTCGGCCTCCTGCACCACGGTGGAGAGGGACATTTTCGGCCTCCCCAGGCTCTGGAGGCTTTCCACCTGAGGCGGGCTGCGTGGAGACTCGTGGGAGGGGAGGGGCGGAGTGGGAGGGGTCAGCCACTCCTTGGAACAACCGGTTCGGCGAACCACATTAAAATTAACATCCGGTTTTCCCGAACCGGCTGAATCCCATCCCTGCCAGTCTGAATCTTTCTATGTAAACTGACAGCAGAAGGACTAAATGTAAACTCACCCAGCCCATCATTCAATTCCCTTTTCTTCCTTAATAAGGGCCCTGGAACGATGGGTGCTGTAGTCCAGTGCCAGCCAAGAGGAAAAGGGACTCCCTGGGGCAGCTGTTTAAATTATTGCTGGACTACATTACCCAAGAGTCCCAGCCAGCAGGACCCCCGAAGGATGCCATGCTGGTGGTACTTCATCTCCAGCAGAGAGGGTGTGCCAACTTTACGACCGAAATCTTTCTTGAATTCCTCCGTTCTTTGTGCCAAATAACATTTCCACTGTAGCCTCCAAAGACGAAGAAAAAGGATATATGTACAAATCAAGGAATGTCCTAAAAGACTAAAATTGCCTCATTACAAGTCTGGGAGAATAAACAATGTGGCTCTTATACCCCAAACAAACCGATCATCGGACGAACTTCTTCTGCAGATGATGTTTTATTCTTAAATTACCACCATGGGGAAGCTTTGAGGCTGGGTGGCCAGGCTCTGCCGGGTGGGGGAGAGAGCAGAAATTAAGTTTATTTTGCTAAATGCAAAGGAATGCAGACATTTTCCCCCTCGTCCGAACAAAACCAAAAACATAGTGTTTTTTTTATTATTAAAACGTTCAAATCTGCCTTTCTTTTTCCTCTTCGGTTAGATGTAAGGAAATGATGGGAAAAAGGAGGATTTGGGCGAACGTCGAGAGACCTTGACTTACGACACTTCGTTTAGTGACCGTTCGAAGTTACGGCAGCACTGAAAAAGGTGATTGAGAACTCTTTTCACACTTACGACCAGGGGTGGGCTTCAGAAATTTTAGCAACGGGTTCTCTGCCCGGTTGCTGGGTGGGAGTGGCCTTGATGGGCGTGGCCTACTCGGCCTCCAACACCACGGCAGGGGGAGGCGTTTCCCACTCCTGGCTGGCCCCGCCCACCCCGCCCCTCGCAGGAGTCCCCACGCAGCCCATTTTGATGCAGGTAAGTGCAGGGTGTGCTCAGTCAGGGTGAAAAAGGGACCTACCGGAAGTTCGGGAAGGCTGGAAACAGGCCCGTTTTTACCTCCAGAGGGCCTCCGGTGCCTGGGGAGGCCATTTTCACCTTCTTGGAGGCTCGAGAAAAGCCACCGGAGCCTGGGGAGGGCAAAAACGCCCTCCCCTCATGGTGAAGGAGGCTGACTAGGCCACGCCCACCATGGCCACACCCACCCAGTAACCGGGCAGAGAACCCCCTTGCTAAAGTTTTTGAAGCCCACCCCTGCATGTCGTCCTGTTTGGACTTCCGATTTGTGCGACCGCATTTTCCGGCACATCTGGAAAACGCCAACCCGAAAAAGATGAGGCAAAAGATGGACGAGAAAAACAGCACGGGGATCCTTCGGCCTGTGAAAATCATATCGAGAGGAGTCGATCTACGCGGTTGAAACCCTGAAGAGCTTCAGGGCAGACGGTTACGGAAATCAGTGGGCGTCGGGGTGACTGATGGTGGGTGAGTGGGCAGATAAATTAATCATTTGTCCAGAACAGGATTCCTGGTTCCAAAAATCTGTAGAATATAGTTAGGACTGAAGAGAACTTTCCCACCTCCCTTCAACCAGCAAATGTGAATTCAAGGTCCTGTTGAATAACAGAATAATAAGAGATGGAAAGGACCTTGGAAGCCTTCTAGAAACTTCTTCAAGTGTCCTGCTTGAACAGGACACTTTATACCCATGACGGCGAACCTATGGCACACGTGCCACAGTTGGCACGCGGAACCATATCAGTGGGCACACTAGCATTGCCCTAGTTCAGCTCCGGCGCATATGTGTGTGCCAGCCAGCTGATTTTCAGGCCTTCTGGGCCCACCGGAAGTCAGGAAACGGGCCATTTCCGGCCTCCGGAGGGCTTCTAGGTGGTGTGGGGAAGGCAGTTTTCGCCCTCCCCAGGCTCCTAGAAAGTCTCTGGAGCTCTGGGGAGAGTGAAAAATGGGCCTACCAGGGCTCACCGTGTCATTGCATGCCAAAAGCGTGGGGAGCATGGGGGGGTCATGCGCACATGCGTGGGGGGCGGGGGGCATTGAATTATGGGTGTGGGCTCGCGTGCCCACGGCCTCCCCTCGCACTCCCGCCACTTTTGGCATGTGACGGCAAAAAGGTTTGCCATCATTGCTCTATACCTGTGATCCATCCATCTGTCACCTATCTATCATCTATCATCTGTCTATCTTATCTATCATCCCTATCATTATCTATCTATCTATCTATCTATCTATCTATCTATCTATCTATCTACCTACCTACCTACCTACCTACCTACCTACTTACCTACCTACCTACCTACCTATCCACCCGTCCATCTGTCACCTATCATCTATCTATCTATCGGTATCTATCTGTCTATCTACCTACCTACCTACCTACCTACCTACCTACCTACCTACCTACCTATCCACCCGTCCATCTGTCACCTATCATCTATCTATCTATCTATCTATCTATCTATCTATCTATCTATCTACCTACCTACCTACCTACCTACCTTTCCACCCGTCCATCTATCACCTATCATCTATCTATCTATCTATCTATCTATCTATCTATCTATCTACCTACCTACCTACCTATCATCTATCTATCTATCTATCTATCTATCTATCTATCTATCTATCTATCTACCTACCTACCTACCTACCTACCTTTCCACCTGTCCATCTATCACCTATCATCTATCTATCTATCTACCTATCTATCTATCTATCTACCTACCTACCTACCTATCTATCATCTATCTATCTATCTATCTATCTATCTATCTATCTATCTATCTATCTACCTACCTACCTACCTACCTACCTATCTATCATCTATCTATCTATCTATCTATCTATCTATCTATCTATCTATCTATCTATCTACCTACCTACCTACCTACCTTTCCACCCATCCATCTATCACCTATCATCTATCTATCTATCTATCTATCTATCTATCTATCTATCTATCTATCTATCTATCTATCTATCTATCTATCTACCTACCTACCTACCTACCTACCTACCTACCTACCTACCTACCTACCTACCTACCTACCTATCTATCTATCTATCTATCTATCTACCTACCTACCTACCTACCTACCTTTCCACCCGTCCATCTATCACCTATCATCTATCACCTATCACCTATCTATCTATCTATCTATCTATCTGTCTGTCTGTCTGTCTGTCTGTCTGTCTGTCTGTCTGTCTGTCTGTCTGTCTGTCTATCTATCTATCTATCTATCTATCTATCTATCTATCTATCTACCTACCTACCTACCTACCTTTCCACCCGTCCATCTATCACCTATCATCTATCTATCTATCTATCTATCTATCTATCTATCTATCTATCTATCTATCTATCTAT